>NW_022589718.1:39144687-39187348 GCF_004348235.1 Phoca vitulina | reverse complement strand
CATCCTCAACCCTCCCTCTCCATCCCCAACCACCCTCTCCATCCTCATTCCCTGGCAGCCACTCATCTCTTTACTGTGTCCATAGTTTTGCCTTTCCAGAAAGTCACAGAGTTGGAATCACAGAGTAAGTAGCCTTCAGACTGGCTTCTTCCACTGGGTGATGCGCATTTAAGGTTCCTCCATGTCCTCATGGTTGAATAGCTCATTTCTTTTTAGTGTTAAACACTATTCCATGGTCTGAACATACCACAGTTTATTCATCCATCTGCTGAAGGACAAAGCTTGCTTACAAGCTTTGGCAATTATGGATAAAGTGTGCAGGTTTTTGTGTGGACATAAGTTTTCAATTTATGTATTATTTTAAGATCAACTTTATTAACATACAATTTACACACAACCAAATACCCTCATTTTCAGTACACAGTTCAATGACTTCTGACAAAATACATTGGTTTGTGGATATAGGTGTCCATGGAGTTACACTACAAAATACGGAGCAGCTCCTTGCCTGAGACTTCCCTCTGACGCCTTTGCTGCCCGACCCCACACCCTGGCTCGGGGAGGTCACCATCCTGCCTTTGTCACTGTAGATCAGTTTCGTAAACATGGAAACATACAGCATTTGCTTTTTTTCTGTCTTCCTGTTTTTCTCACTCAACGCAGTGTTTTTGAGATCCATCTATGTTTTGTGTATCAGTCATTCTCTTTTGTTTTGTTTTGTTTTTTTGTAAGTTATTTTTGAAAGGTTGTTCCTCAAAGTGGGTGCAGTATTTAAAGCTCCATAGGCAGCAGGGATCGCTGCGTAATTATAGGGAACGCTGGGTTAATTAGAATGGCCTTCTCAGAAGGGTAGGGCAGCCCACTTCCCCAGCCAGATTTCTTGCAAATTATTTGATAAATGACAACGTTTGATATTTGTGTCCTCCTGCCGAGAATACCCAAATCCTGCCGGTCAGTGTGTCAGATTTCAGCTCCCAGCTGGTGTCAGTGTGTGACCTCGTTCTCACTGTGCTAGGAATTTTATGGTCGGATTTGTGTTGTTTGCTGCTTGGTTGGCATTCACCTGCTTGCTCCTCATTCCTTTCCTTCTGTTGCCTTGGGGGAGACTCCTGAGATTTTGTCATATTGTAGGCAACCTCACAGGCACACAGAATCATTCTGGGATAAAGGAGGGCATCAGCCAACTCGTAAATCGACTCGAGAACTAAAGCTGAGGTGACCTCCCTCCCCAAAACAGGTTGCAACCACTTACATTTTATACCAGACCATCTCTGTGAAGCAAACTGCCAAGGCTTGAAAAGCACTGAGAAGCACCCAGCTATGGCTCCCTTTACCGTTTAAACAAACAGCTCTCATGGAGTGAACGTCCACAGGCATATGCCACACCGGGCATCTCACATTACCTCATTCACGCCTCACAGACATTCTGTAGGGTCGGCATATTACGGTCCCCAAGGTGACACTCACGTGGCAAGGCCATTTCAGAGCCACCTGACTTCTGCAAATTAGGAAAGCTGCCCTTTACAGGGGGGAGCCCCCACGGGCCACCTGCCCAGGACAGCCTGCCCACCTGCATACCACAGCCCCCCACGGTCCGGGCAGCCCTGGACACGTTCATCAGTCCTCCGTGCCTCGGCCTCCTCCCTGCAAAATGGGGAGCCAGAGAACGGGAGCAATTGTCCTGCTATGGCTCCCGTCTGAGCTGTGAGGGTAGGGTGAGGATTTTCGCTGGAGCTTCACTGACCATTCAGTCATTCAACAACCACTTCTGTATCTTCTGAGGGTTAGCCCTGAGCTCTGGGCTGCCCTGGCTGCCCCTCCAGTAACACAGGGCCGAGTACCCACCAGCCTGAGGTGGACAGGACACAGGGGCCGGGGCTGGCTCCACCAGGACCCCCTTGTCCTCCCGTTCGTGGGGGTTCCCTTCTTGTCCCTGCCCTGGCCCATCGGAGGCCCTTCTGTGCCCTGCACGGCCTCTGTCCCGTGGCCTGGAGGCCCTGCTCCCTCCCTGGGCGGAGAGCGTGCACATCCCACCGCCCCCCTCCCCGGGCCCAGAGCGTGCGCACCCTACCGCCCCCCTCCAGGGCGTGCGCACCCCAGGGGCACCAGCCGACTCCGCACTGCACAGGGCACCCGGCCGGGCTCCACAGAGGCGGCTGGGCCTGAGCGTTCAGGCCTCTGGCGGCCTTCGTGCGGGCTTGCAGCTCCCCGCCCAACACCCGGGACCAGCCCCCCTGCCACTGTTAGAGCTTCACTGATGCTGAATGGAAAGGCTGGGCGAGCAAGGATTTTAAACATCAGCAGAGAAGGTGAACCTGACCCTCGGCTGTGGTCACACTGAGCGCCTGTCCAAGGGACGCCCCTCCTGGGAGGGCACTCACTGTCCCCTCAGGCTCCCCAGTAGCGTGCCCACACCCCTGCCTGGCCCAGGGGCTCCACGGTCCAGCCCCCACCAAGCCCTGTGCGGCTCCTCCCTGCCCTTCCTCTCGTTTCCAGGCATTCTGGCTGTCTTGCTGTCCCCCACGCAGTGCTGACACTGGGGTCCCCTCTGCCTGGACATCTGTCCCCTGGTCTCCCTGGGGCTCCTGGCCTCTGTCATCCCCCGTCTCCCTCAGAAGGCCTCTGACAGCTGCCCGCCCCCCGTCCCCTCCATCCTGGCTGTGGTCTCCTCACTGGGAAGGCTTTGCTTTCTTTGACGCTTTTTATTAGCATCTAGTTAGAGCTTTGTGATTGTGTCTTTATCATGATCCCGTGAATCAGGTCTTCCCTGTAATTATTCAGTGCGGGCATGTCTGTCGGTCATCCTCACTGGAGCAAGCCCGTCTTACCTTCCCCTGCCTGGGTCGCGGGCTCTCCGTCAGCACCTGCACCCGCAAGACCCCCGAGGAGTGGGTGGGGCGCCCTGCAGGAGAGCGCGGGCGCGAGCAGACAGCTTGTCACTGGGACCCCTGCCAGACGGAGGCGACGCACTCTGTGCCATCGGGCTCATCCCTGAGCCAGCCGTTCTATATTTCTCTATCAGTATTCCTTTCGGGGCAGATTTTATTTATGTTTAGTTGTTTTATTTTATTTTTCATCACGGCAAGTGCCCTCCGTCATCCCCCTCCTCTGTTTCTACTGTCCCCCCGCCCCTCCCCTCTGGGGACCCGCAGTGTGTTCTCTGTTGTTAAGGGTCTGTTTCTTGGTTTGCCTCCTTTTTTCCCTTGGCTTGTTTGTTTTGCTTCTTAAACTGCACACGTGAGTGAGATCGTCAGGGCGATTTGTCAGCGGTGTGTGAGTAGTTGGAGGCTCGCAGGCAGCCTGCAGGAGAACCTGCCCCAAACCCAACTGCATCAGATAACGTGCTCCTGTCCTCGTCTAGCGGGTTGCTCTTCCCTTACCCCGGTTCTCCACGTCTGGCTCAGGCACCTGCGCTCCCTGAGGGGCAGGGCTGTGCACCCCAGAGCTCGGATTTCCTGCTCCGTCCTGGTGGTGCCGCGTGGCCCGGGCTGAGCCTCGGCGCTCCGCCGCCGTGAGGTTGCGTGTCCCCGGGGTGTCCCGTTGCGTGCAGATACGCAGAGTTCAGTGTTCAGGGTGTGTGTTTAATCGACCTTGATCTTTTCTCACTGTCTTCCCACGTTTAAAAAGAACTGCCTCTGTTGCTTTGTGTTGGTCCCGTGACTGCCGACCGCCGGCCAGTTCTCTGCGGCACGCCGCGAGCCATCTTTGTCACGCCCGCCGCTGCGACTTCTCCCCCGTGGAGCAGCTGTCCGGTCCAGTGACTCGCCTCCCCGGGCTGGACGTGGGGACGGAGTTGCCCCCGACCCTGCAGCCGGGATGGCGCCTTGCCGGGCCCTGAGACCGGATGCACTGTGCACCTGCGGATCCTGGGTGAGTGAGCGTCGGGGTCTGCTGTCCGATCCCGAGGGTCTGCGACGTGGATGGGCCACGTCTGTACCAGCTGCGGTGTGGACAGCGGTATGGGGCAGGCTGCTCGTGGCTCTGCTGGCGGCCACCCCGGCTCCCGGGCCTGGTCTCCGCCCTCCTGGGCGTGCTCCCCTGCTCGCCATCACTGCCTAAGCCACACAGACCGGGCCAGTGCTTACCTAGCCATCCTCCCGGGAGGAGCCTCTTCAGGGCTCCTACGCGGCGGAACCGCCCATACACTCGGTCCGTGGCCCAGGCGGGATCTCGACCCCCTGCCCCTCGAGCCGGGGGCATTTCTGCACGGCGGCGGCGTCCTGCCCGTCAGCGCTAGGCACCCCGTGTCCACCCACCTCCTCCCCAGCGCTTGTTTTTATGCGCCTTTCCCGTGTCTGACCACCGGGCGGGAGAGTAGGACCTCCTGTTTTAATGTGCTTTTCTCTGACAATTAGGGGATTGAGAACCCCTTGTTTATCTCGGTTAACTGCCCACTTCTGTGACTGGTTTACCTTCTTTGTATATTTTTCTTTGTTGATTTATAATCTCTTCTAGACTTGAGATACTGCCTTTTTGCTTATTTTAGAGGTTTGAAGTGTGTTCCCTCACCTGTGAGCATTTTTGGGGGGGTGTGGGGATCTTTTATTGAATAGTAATCTAATCCTTAACTTGAATGTCAAATCCATTAATTTTTTTTCTTGATGGTTTGTTTTTTGGGAATTAATTTTTAGCGGTTTAACAAATAGCATGTTTCGTATTTGTTAATATAATGTATAAATTCTCTAATCTCTCGCTATATTGTCAAGTTCCTTTTTATAAACAGGACTATGAACATGTACTAAACTCTACATTGAACTCGTTCTTTTGATGCAGCAGCTGTGTGACCCACATTCAAGTCCGTCACACGAGTACACAAGCAGGAGGGTGCCGTGTGCTAAAATGCACAGTTAGAGGTTGTTAGCTTGTAACGGGGGTGCGTGCGTGTAAGCCCAGGTGCGCCAGAGAAAGTGAAGGGAAGGTTGCATAAGAAGATGAATCCTTTTCTCCCACTCAGGGATGTAAAATGCACAGTTTTAAAACATGAATGTAAGCCTTAAATTCATCAGAATATGGCATATGCTTACACTTACCTATGGCCCTAAAAAACAAAAGCAGATATAAGGAAAGAGAATACAAATTGGAAGATAAGCAGGACCACCGCCCCAGTGATGACGAATGGTGGTGCTGACTTCGGACATAATGCTCGAGACGTGGCAACTGTGAGATCAGGTGTCCCCGCAAGACCTAAGATGCAATAAATACCACAAGGCACACGAAAGGTCTTCGTGAATCACACAGCACACAGGTCCTGTCCTACACCATGCATAGGGCCGATATCACCACGTTCCCCCAAACCTGTGAAATGAACTCCGTCTTTAGACTCAATTAGCATGTTCGTAAAATGTAGGTGAAGTATAAACCGTCACTGACAACAGGGGACTGCAAACTAACGTTTGCACCTTTACAAACTTGATCACTATCACGTCAAGCCCCCCTAAGCCTTTGGCTTGTATTCATGCGAATTAGCGTGGAGATTTCCGGATCAGGAATTCAGTTTGCGGAGAAGCAGGCTTCCGGTCCTCACCGGCTACGTCACTGGTCACGCACCTGTGTTCTTAATCAGTGCGGCCCGGAGACACCTTGGGGCCACTGCCCCTCCCCCGTCAAAGGCGCGGTGTGAGTGCCGGGGTTTCCGGCCTTTGAGGCATGTCAAACACAGCCTCATCACCTAACATTTTGGGCATCAGGTTGTATTGTCACTACCGACGGCCCAGGGGGAGTCTGTGCAGAGGTGGTGGTGTTTTCACGGCACTGAGCGACGAGGGGCGGGGAGGAGTGGGCACCAGGGACTGACCACAGAGGCCCGGCCAGTGTGAACGCGGGAGTGACTGAGTTAGGACCCCACCCTCTGTAAGGACTGGGACTCAGAGGTCCTTCCTCATGGTTCCCCCTCAGAGGAATGGCCCTGGGATCCTTGGGGACCATGCTCCTGGGTTGTGGCAGGTGCGTAGACGTCCCAGGGGGCAGGAAGCATTCCCAGTTCTGAGCGCTTTCCAGTAAATGCTCTAGGCAGGTGTAGGCTGAACGGCGAGTTCTCCTGGCAGCTCCCCGCGTCTCACGGGGTTTTCATGGGTCCGGGACTCTCCCAGGACCCAGCCCTGCGGGCTCACGGCTGTGTGGGGTTCCGCCCAGGGTCCCAGTGCCCCGGGTTTGGGTGGAGTCGTCACCTGCCCAGAGTTCTGCAGTTCCCAGGCTAATTGAGGAGTGGGATCGAAATGTAGATCCTCTTATTTCTCTGTGAATTACACGTTCACCTTTGTGATACGTTCTGAAGATATTCCCTCCTGCTTCCGGGGCATAACCTGGAAACACGCTAAAATCCGAGCAGTAAAGATGTCATTGAGCTCATGTACACAAGCAGTCTGAGAAAACACGTTTTAATGCATCAAAATACACATCCCGTCCTTCAGCACGTCCAGCGTGGTCGAGCGGCTCAGGAGTACTGCACGGGCCGCAGCTGCCCAGTCTCCCCTTGGGTTTTTAGGCAACAGGCCCTCTGGAGTAAGGGGGAGGAACTGGACATAAAGTCTGGTGCACGAGCGGTGCTGCTTCCCCGCAGACGGCCTTCCCAGGACCTCCGTCGGCTCAAGAGCTGCCCCAAGGGTGGTTGCTGTTTGGAAAATGTTTTTACTCTTCAAAACGTTAGGTGATTTTTCTGATTCGAGGGGTAACTCCGTCTGACTCACAGCCCGAGGGGGTCACGTGCTGCTCTGGAATCAGCGATCCTGTCCGTCCGTCTGCCCGTCCGGCCGGGAGAAGAAGCGTGGAGTGCGCTGTGGGGTGCACACCGCCCCCCCCCCCCCCACGGGATGGATGCCCCCGCGGGGCCAGAATGAGCACACAGGCCTGGTTTCCATAGTGCCCGTCTGGCGGCAGAGCCCTGCCAACTCCTTGGACGCAGGATTACCAACAATGGGTGAACAGCCAGCTTTCAGAGGCGGCGGGCACCGCACCGCACCGAGTCTCCGCGCTCCGGGGGATGGACGAGGCCTTGGCAGCGACAGCTTGTCTGCTGTGGGCGCTTTCCCGGCTCTTCTGCCCCCGCTTCCTTTTCCTGGAAGGATTTCATACGTGATATCACTGACTTCCCAGGCGGTGTTCTGGGCACAAGATGCTTTCTCCCCCCCCGTCTTGCTTGTCACAGATTAGCCTCTGAATCCTGGGAACAGGGACACAGAAAGCTCAGTGTCCATTGTCTGCGTGTGTGTGTGTGTGTGTGTGTGTGTGTGAAAGTCCCGCGGACAAAGGCCCTTTCTCTCCGCGGGCCCTGCTCTGAATCTCCCCTCTGTCCCCTCCTCCTGGCGGGCGGCTATCCAGGAACAAACGGGAAGACTCGTGGTGACTGACCTCTGCTGCCCAAGGAGGTCCTTGCATTGGAGCAAAGAACGTTTATTGTTAATCCCTTACCATTTTTGTTGACGATCAAAGAGTTTTCTTTGATGTTGCTTGCTGTATTCTTCTCAAAAGAGGTCCAGGTATGTGCGAGTGATTTGTAACTAGAGACACAGAAGTCTTTGATTCCCGGCCCTGAAGGACGGATGCCCCCATCCCCGTCTGTCTCTGTCTCTCTCTGTCTGTCTCTCTGTCTCTGTCTCTGTCTTGGTCTCTAGCTCTCTTTCTCTGTCTAGTTATTGATCATTTATTTGGCACAATTCAAAGGCCTCTGTGCTTGGTTTTAATGCATCCGAGATTCGGGTTCCCGGAGGGAGAGATGACAGAACAGCATCGTAGCTGTGACTTCAGCAGACGAGGAGTCTGTGTCCTGGGGGAGTTGAGGAGGAGAAGATGCAGAGCCACCGCTGGTTTGGGGGGGTGGCACAGATGTGAGGACCCCCAGGGCAGTGATCGGGGCCAGGACGGACAGGAAAGGGCCTGAGAGTCAGGGGAGGCTGCCCTGAAATCCCTTAGATAGTTAACCAAATTGGAAGGAATTAGCAATTACAAGGTAAAATGGAAGAGTGAAAGATATCAGAGCTTAGGCCAGGATTTAAGGGTGGATGATCGTCATGCATGCACACACATAAGCCTGCTGGGTGATTGTCATACGTGCACGTGCACTCACACATGCACAGTGGACCGTCACGCCTGCATGCACGCGCACACACTCAGGCTCTCAGTGTGCCCTGGCCTGCAGCCCACTCTACGTCCCTCACTACGGGTGTGCAAACCAATGAGAACTGCTGCTGTCAGTGCAGAGACCCCTCTGGGCCGGGTGCCGGGGGTCTGATTCCTGCCCCGTCTGCCGTCCGAGTCCACCTGTCTTTCCTCCTCTGCTGTACCCAAGGTGCCCTCCAGCGCTCCTCCCGGTCTTCGTTACTTCTGCTCAGCAGGGACGGAGGCTGTTGTAGGTTCCCTGGAGCAACAGAACCAATAGGACATACGTATCTATTTCTGGAAAGAGATTTCAGATGTGGTGCCGGCTGCCATGTCATGGGGGCTGGGAAGCCCTGCGATCCGTGTCCAGCAGGCTGGAGGCCCAGAGGCCGGCATGAGGGTCAAAGGCCCCAGAACCAGGTGTGCTGTTCGCAGAGGATGCGTGATCCAGCTTGAGCAGAAGGGCCTCCGTGGATGGCGTGATGCCCGCCCACACCGGTGGCCGTCCTCACTCATCTTCCGATTCAGTGCTGGTGTCTTAGGGAAATACCCTCAGACGTACCCCGAAATCATGTTTCCTCTGGGTGTCCTGTGGCCCAGTCACCTGGACACGCAAACCAACCATCACGGAGGCAAACAGATTTATGGGACCACGGCAGCCACAGAGTGGCCGAGGGACCCAGGCAAGCAAAGCTCACTGCACGACCAACCCGGCCCCACGCTGCCGTGGGCTTCATCAGCTGCCGTTGTCCTGCTTTTCAAAACCACTCACATCTTCTTCCTTCTGAACCCACATGAAGTGTCCGTATACATTTGCACATCTGGGCACCTCCCCTGACTTGAAGTTTCCGTCATGGTCCAGGTGGCCCTGAGGCCATCGGCGCTGGCTTTGGGGTCTGGGTTCTCACCGCAGGACACGTGGGCAGGATGCCATGTTCAGCACTGGTCCTGCTGGCCCTCTGATGGTGGCTCCAGGGCCGGTCTAGAGCCCCAAGGACCGCGGGGCCTGTGGCGGGCGTTCCGCCTGCAATCCCGCCATCTGCTGGAGAGCACAGAACGTCACACTGGGGACAGACGAAAACGCTCAGGACATTGAATTACGGAAACATCAGATACTTGAAGTGACACCCCAGCCACTATTAAATAAACCAGTGCATGTCACGTATTTTCAACACCCTTTTCCATACATATAATATTATTTTAAACAGCATCATATGACAAATGCTTGTTAACCGAGGCGCTGAAATGCATTTTTATTTTCAAAGGTAATGCGTGTCATGGGATGTGTGAGCTAAGTCCTAGAGCAACACGTGTTTGTGATAATGATCTAACACGCGAGGGGCCCTTCTGTGTGGGCCTGCTACGAGGGACTGGAAGTCACTCTAGCGAGTGACCTTAAGAGGATTCCTCTGATCATCAGCCTTTTGGAAAGCCCCAACTATCAGCCTGGAGTTATTAAAAACAGGCCAGAGAAATTATACCCATGTTGGTAATGTAAAAAACCAGCAGTCTGAGGGGAAGACTACACAAAACGTTATTTTCAGCAGCCACGGGGTCATCTAATGCTGAGGAAGAGAGGACTGCCTCCCGTTTACACGCGGGCGCCAAGCCTGGCCCCACAGGAACCGTTCGCAAAAGCTCCTTGTGCATCACCTAGCCCCGGCCGGGCTCCTGGGCGCCTTCCCTGCTCTGTCCCCAGCAGAGCGCGCGTCTCCAGCCGGTGGCTGTTTGCTTGTGTGAACGATCTCGGGTCACGTCTTGCTGTGGCCTCTACGAGGGCGTTTTGAACACGACACGATTTTAGAGCTTGAGCAGCAGCTGCCCAGAGCAGGTGCACATGGGAGCCCGCGGAGTGACCAGCTGTGGGCTTGGAAAGGCACGGTGTCTCGAGGCCAGCCTAAACCCAGGTCCTCCTTCGTGCAGGCCCCACGTCACGGGCTCGTTCCTTCACGGCCATCCCTGGCTCCAGTGGCGGATTTTTCTGCAGTGTGGGAGACACTTACCCAGAAGGGGTCAGTACCCAGCAGGGCGTGTGCCTGAGTCCTCCCCTGAAGGCACGGCCGAGCCCCCGAGGGGGGTGCGGTGGTCAGAGTGGGAGACTCGCGGGGCAGCTGGTCCGGGTCCCCAGCTCTCCCGGAAGCTGCGCCAGGATGCGGTGGGGGCTGCGAGCTGTGTGAGCCGGGCTCCCCAGTCTGCGCACGGACACACCCTCCGACCGAATCGTCGGTCAGCTGTTTCTTGCTGGCCTCCTGGGCGGCCCTTAGGAGAAAGACCTGTGGGTTTTCAAAGTGCCACCGCCGTGACGTGAGCATGGAGAAAACACTGACGTGCTGGTTTGGGCAGCACCAACTGCTGTGACTCAAGGGTTTCAACAGGGTTTTGCGGCTGGGAAACATCTAGTGAACGAGCCAGCGTTTGCCTTTTGTTGCAGGAGTAACCAAGAGCTGGACACGGCCACTGGACCTCGTAGCCTGCACGGCAGGCGCTAGGACTGTCGGAAATAGGCAACCTAACAGCGTGAATACTATCGGCTTCTCTACGCTGATTGTGCGGTAACAGCAAGCTAAGGCTTTTCCTGTGGTTATATGTCCATATATTTGTATATGTTTGTATAGGGATATATATATGTATACACGTCTCATGGAGTTGGAAATGAGACTGCTTGATACACTATCTAATGGACAGCGCTTTGGATCGAAGTTCTGCAGAGAAGAAAGAAGAACTAATATTCTAGATCTGTCTTCTCCCCTACTGGAGCCTGCCGTGTACTGTTTCCTCAGGCAAACCACGCATGTGACGTGTGATGGAAAGAGGTGGCAGCTGTTGATTTACAAATTAAAGCCCTGACAGGTCCCCAGGAGCCCATGCTGATGTAGCACGTGAATGGGGGTGTGCCTAAATTGGTTTAGAGTGCGTGTGCGTGCGAGTGTGTGCACGTGTGCGCGTGCATGTACATGTGTGTGCGTGTGTGTACGTACGTGTGTGCGTGCATGTACGTGTGTGCATGCACACGTGTGTGCGTGCATGCACGTGTGTGTGCACGTGTGTGCGTGCACATGCGCGCGCGTGTGCATGTACGTGTGTGCGCGTGCACGTGTGTGCGTGTGCATGCAGTGTGTGTATGCACGTGTGTGCGTGCACGTGTGTGTGCGTGCACACGCGTGCGCGTGTGCATGTGCGTGCACGCGCGTGTGTGTGCACGTGTACACCCACGGAGCACTCTTAGGTCACATTTCTGAATGTCTTAGAAGTCTTGATTTCTTTTTTTTTTTTTAGAAGTCTTGATTTCTAAGTAATTCCATTTGAAATGTTCAGATATAATTCATACATATCAGCAATTCTGTACAGTCATTAAAAGTTGATGGCTTTTAAATTTTGTTTGGAGGAGAAACTCACTTTTCTTAGGTAGAGCGCAGCACTCCGCGTGGACAACAGCGGCCGGGAGCCTCCCGGGAGCGCCCGGTGACTTTGTCAGCAAATTGAAGGACAGCACTTCTCATCCTTGGCTCCTGGGGTGGAATTGTAAGTCACCTCCTACCACATACTCCCATGATGAGAACATATTCTGTGCCTGAGGAAAACAGGCGCTTTTAATTGAAAAACAAACTGCTCTTTTAATTGAACATGTTTTTGCATCTACGACAGAAAAGAAAAGAAACAACCCCCCCCCAAATACCACCCTGTAATTTAGATAATCTAAACCAGCAGTCAGCAAACTCTTTCTATAAAGGGCCAGATTTGGGGAACCACAGATTTTTCTTTGTTTATGTTTGGTTTTGTTGTTATGACCCTTTAAAAATGTAAATACCTTTTTGACTGAGGGCTGTGTGCAAAAAAACACATGCCCGGATTTGGCCTAAAGTAAAACACTAAATCACTCTGTGCACATCTCTTCTTTTCCCAAAATAAGTATGTCCTGCAAATGAGGCGGATTCCAGCACTGTGGGCCAAGATCCAAGATAAATAGCTCATTAGGACATCATGGAAGTCCTAAAAAATTCACCCCAATTAAAACCAATTTTCTGTGAATTTCATGAAGATACATTTCTGTAGAATTGGGGTCACTCGTGACTTTCTTTGCTCTTTTTTTTCTCTTATAGATTTCCCACCTGGAGTCGCTTTCCTTGTCTGAATTACACCTGTTAGCACTTTCTGCTGGTGGCAGAGTCTCCGAGTTTCTGTTTGTCTGAAAAACCATCGGCATTGCCTTTGATCTGGGGAGAGATGCTGTCTGGGTATCAGAGACGGTCCCAGTGGGGAGGATGCCCTCCAGTTTACTGCTCTGGGGTAGCGGTGGGGACCCTGCTGGCCCCTCAGACTCTGGGGGCAACCCCGTACTACTCTCTGCCTTCTTGGTAAGCTTTTATTTCTTTGTTTGCTTTTCAGGTTTCTTTTTATGTGATCCGTTTAGGTGTGCATTTCTTTGTATTTCTTCTGGTTGGAATTTGTTAACATTCTGAAATCTGTGGACTTGGTATTTTTCATCCGTTCTGGAAAAATTTCATCGTCTCTTCACGTTTTGGCTCTGTGTCACTCTCTAATAAAGCATATTTTAGAATGTTTCTTACGCAGGGGGCGGTTTTCACGGATCATTCCATCTCTTTGATGACGTCCTAGTTAATGTATTTGAAAGATTCTTTGTAGGAATCACTTTTTCCTGCTAATGAGGTAGCATTTCCAGGGTTCATGGACATTTATCTCTGCCAGGCGTCTGGTGGGTAGGTGGGTGAGGACATTAATCTGGGGCTCTCTTATACCAAGCTCAAGCCTTAAGGTTCCCTGGATGGTGCTGATGGTTTGCACCTAGCTCTGTTCTCAGCCCGAGCTGCGCCCCTCTGGGTTCCCGTGGGGAGGTCGCCCACCCGACTCCCCACCTTCTCTCAGCCATGGGAGTTTTATTTCTACCTTCCGAAGTGAGGCCATCAAATCAAAGTTGTTTTGTGTGTGTGATTAATAAAAGCCATCAAGGAAAAATTGTTTCCATATTCACCTTGTAGGACTTTATTATTCCTTTCTGTTTCAGGCTGATATTCCTTATGGGATTACTTGTCAGTTCTTCAGTGTGTGTGTGTGTGTGTGTGTGTGAGAGAGAGAGAGAGAGAGAGAGAGAGAGAGAGAGTCAGTGTTCTCCAGTGAGAACCAACAGGAGGTGAAACATAAGATCAAACATAAAAACCAGGCCTGGAGAGAGATTCCTTGTAAGGAATTGCTGCCACAGTTGTGGGGGTTTGGCAAGTCCAAAATCTGTAGGGTGGGCTGCAGGCTGGAGACCCAGAGAGGAGTTGCAGTTTGAATCTGAAGGTGAGCCGCTGGCAGAATTCCTTCTTCTACGGAAGTCAGTCTTTTCTCTATCAATGCCTTCAACTGATAGGATGGGAGGCCCACCCACACCATGCAGGGTCATCTGCTTTACTCCAAGTCTACTGATTTAAATGTTAACCCCGTCCAGAAAATACCTTCACAGCAATGTCTAGACTGGTGTTTGATCAAGCATCTAGGTACCATGGGATGGCCAAGTTGACACATTAAAGTTAACCATCCCGAGAGCGGGGAAAGATGGTGGAGGAGTAGGGGACCCTATTTCAACTGGTCCCCGGAATTGAGCTGGGTATCTACCAGACCACTCTGAGCACCCACGAAACCAGCCTGACATGTAAGAAGATCTGGATCTCTACAAATAGAATAACGCAGGCAGTTGGTTTTGAGGTACGAAGCGGGGAGCTGTGATTCTCCGGGCAGATATCGGAGGATAAACGGCAGCGGGAGGGTGCCTGGCCATGGGGATCCTACACCGCCGGTGAGCGACAGCCTTGTGTGCTGCAGACGGGCACAGACTCACAGACCGGTAGCGTCAGGAAAGGACTTTAGGGCAGCCCCCGGGGGCGGGAACCCGGAGCGGCGGGGTCGCACCTGCAAACTGCAGCCCCCGGGACGGAAACCCGGAGCAGCGGTGTTGGGCGTGCGAACTGGGAGCGGCTGGCGGTTTTAGAAGCACAAAGGGCAGAGACGTGCCCCGACCTGGAGGCAGGACTGGGAGCGCTGCGGAGGGGCGCACAACCCAGGACGCTGCAGTTTATAGCAGCACGGACAGAAACGGAGACAGTGTGGCCTGGAGAGCTCACTGAAGAACAGACTGCGATCTCTCTGGTCTGAGGCAGAGGGTTGGAAACGGTCTCTTCTGCTCTGACTCGCTGAAGAGATGCAGAGAGCCGCCAGGGAAAGGCGCCAGAGAACAAAAGCCCCAAAGACTGAGGCCCACTGAGCCCATCCCCCTGCCACAGGGGGGCAGGGCAACACCACCAAAACAGGGTTGCCTGAGTAACAGCGCGGCAGGCCCCTCCCGCAGAAGACAGGCTGGGAAAACAAGAGGCCAGCAACCCTAAGGTCCCGAGAAAACAAGTGCATCTTGCTTGGGTTCTGGTCAATAATTTGGACTCTATACATTCCCTCAAACACCCATCAACAGAATGACTAGGAGGAGGAGCCCCCAAAATAGGAAAGACTCAGAGACTGTGACTTATGCTGCAGATTTACAAATGGGTGCAGGTATAACCAAGATGTCGGAGATGGAATTCAGGCTAGCAATTGTGAAGACAATGGCTAGAATGGAGAAATCAATTAATGGCAACATAGAGTCTCTAAGGGCAGAAATAAAAGGTGAATTGTCAGAACTTAAAAATGCTATCAATGAGAGCCAATCCAATCTAGATAATCTAACACCTAGGGTAACTGAGGCAGAAGAGGGAATAAGCGACCTGGAAGACAATATAATAGATAAAAAGGGAAAAGAGGAGGCCAGGGAAAAACAACTCAGAATCCATGAAAATAGAATCAGAGAAATAAGTGTCACCATGAAGCGTTCCAATGTCAGAATAATTGGAATCCCAGTGGGAGTGGAGAGAGAGAGAGGACTAGAAGATGTATTTGAGCAAATCGTAGCTGAGAAATTCCCTAATCTGGGGAATGAAACAAACATTCACGTCCTAGAGGCAGAGAGGACCCCTCCCAAGATCAGGAAAACAGGCCAACACCCTGGCATGTAATAGTAAAACTCGCAAATCTTAGAACCAAGGAAACCATCTTAAGGGCAGTTAGGGGGAAGAGATTCCTTACGTACAGAGGGAGGAACATCAGAATAACGTCAGACCTATCCACAGAGACCTGGCAAGCCAGAAAGGCCTGGCAAGACATATTCAGGGTACTAAATGAGAAGAACATGCAGCCAAGAATACTTTATCCAGCAAGGCTGTCATTTAGAATGGATGGAGAGATGCAGAGCTTCCACGACTGGCAGAAGTTGAAAGAATATGTGACCACTAAGCCGGCCCTGCAAGAAATGTTAAGGGGGGTTCTATAAAAGGAGAAAGACTCCAAGAGTGATATACAACAGAAATTTACAGGGACAATCTATAAAAACAACACCTTCACAGGCAACATGATGACAATTAGTTCCTATCTTTCAATAATCACTCTCAGTGTGAATGGCCTAAACGCTCCCATAAAACGGCACAGGGTTGCAGATTGGATAAAAAGACAGGACCCATCCATATGCTGTCTACAAGAGACTCATTTTGAACCTAAAGATACATCCAGACTGAAAGTGAAGGGATGGAGATCCATCTTCCATGCCAGCGGACCTCAAAAGAAAGCTGGGGTAGCAATTCTTATATCAGACAAATTAGATTTTAAACTAAAGTCTGCAATAAGAGACACAGAAGGACACTATATCATTCTTAAAGGGTCTATCCAACAAGAAGATCTAACAATTGTAAATATCTATGCCCCCAACATGGGAGCAGCCATCTACATAAGCCAACTGTTAACCAAAATAAAGAGTTATATTGATAACAATACGTTAATTGTAGGAGACCTCAATACTCCACTCTCAGCAATGGACAGATCATCTAAGCAGAAAATCAACAAGGAAACAAGAGCTTTGAATGATACATTGGACCAGATGGACCTCATAGATATTTACAGAACATTCCACCCTAAAACAACAGAATACTGATTCTTCTTGAGCGCACATGGAACTTTTTCCAGAATAGATCATATATTGGGTCACAAATCGTGTCTCAACTGATACCAAAAGATTGAGATTATTCCCTGCATTTTCTCAGACCACCATGCTCTAAAACTGGAACTCAATCACAAGAAAAAATTTGGCAGAAATTCAAACACTTGGAAGCTAAAGACCACTCTGCTCAAGAATGTTTGGGTCAACCAGGAAATCAAAGAACTTAAACAATTCATGGAAATCAATGAGAACGAAAACACATCGGTCCAAAACCTATGGGATACTGCAAGGGCGGTCCTAAGGGGGAAATACATAGCCATCCAAGCCTCACTCAAAAAAAATAGAAAAATCCCGAATTCACCAACTAACTCTACACCTTAAAGAACTAGAGAAAAAGCAACAAACGATGCCTAAGCCACACATTAGAAGAGAAATAATTAAAATTAGAGCAGAAATCAATGAATTAGAAACCAGAAACACAGTAGATCAGATCAACGAAACTAGAAATTGGTTCTTTGAAAGAATTAATAAGATCAATAAGCCACTGGCCAGACTTATCCAAAAGAAAAGAGAAAGGACCCAAATTAATAAAATTATGAATGAAAGGGGAGAGATCACGACTAACACCAAGGAAATAGAAACAATTATTAGAAATTATTATCAACAACTATATGCCAATAAACTGAGCAATCTGGATGAATTGGAGGCCTTCCTGGAAACCTATAAGCTGCCAAGACTGAAACAGGAAGAAATTGACAACCTGAATAGGCCAATAACCAGTAACGAGATTGAAGCAGTGATCAAAAACCTCCCAAAAAACAAGAGTCCAGGGCCTGATGGATTCCCTGGGGAATTCTACCAAACATTCAAAGAAGAAATAATACCTATTCTACTGAAGCTGTTTCAAGAAATAGGAACAGGAGGAAAACTTCCAAACTCATTCTATGAGGCCAGCATTACCTTAATCCCCAAACCAGGCAAAGACCCCATCAAAAAGGAGAATTTCAGACCGATTTCCCTGATGAATGTGGATTCCAAAATCCTCAACAAAATCCTAGCTAATAGGATCCAACAATACATTAAAAGGATCATCCACCACGACCAAGTGGGATTTATCCCCTGGATGCAAGGGTGGTTCAACATTCGCAAATCAATCAATGTGATAGAACACATTAATAAGAGGAGGGAGAACCATATGGTCCTCTCAATTGATGCAGAAAAAGCATTTGACAAAATACAACATCCTTTCCTGATTGAAACTCTTCACACTAAAGGGATAGAGGGAACATTCCTCAAGTTCATAAAATCCATCTATGAAAAACCCACAGCGAATATCATCCTCAATGGGGAAAAGCTGAGAGCCTTTCCCTTAAGATCAGGAACACGTCAAGGGTGCCCACTCTCACCACTGTTGTTCAACATAGTACTAGAAGTCCTTAGCAACAGCAATCAGACAACAAAAAGAAATAAAAGGTATTCAAATTGGCAAAGAAGAAGTCAAACTCTCTCTATTCGCAGATGACACGATACTTTATGTGGAAAACCCAAAAGACTCCACCCCCAAATTACTAGAACTCATCCAGCAATTCAGTAATGTGGCAGGATACAAAATCAATGCACAGAAATCAGTTGCTTTCTTATACACTAACAACGCAACTGTAGAAAGAGAAATTAGAGAAACGATTCCATTTACAATAGCACCAAAAACCATAAGATACCTCAGAATAAACCTAACCAAAGAGGTAAAGGATCTATACTCTAGGAACTACAAAACACTCATGAAAGAAATTGAAGAAGACACAAAAAGATGGAAAAATATTCCATGCTCATGGATCGGAAGAATAAACATTGTTAAAATGTCGATGCTACCCAGAGCAATCTACACCTTCAATGCCATCCTGATCCAAATTCCAATGCCATTTTTCAAAGTGCTGGAACAAACAATTCTAAAATTTGTATGGAATCAGAAAAGACCCTGAATCGCCAAGGAGATGTTGAAAAAGAAAAACAAAGCTGGGGGCATCACGTTGCCTGATTTCAAGCTATATTACAAAGCTGTGATCACCAAGACAGTATGGTACTGGCACAAAAACAGACACATAGATCAATGGAACAGAATAGAGAGCCCAGATATGGACCCTCAACTCTATGGTCAAATAATCTTTGACAAAGCAGGAAAAAATATGCAATGGAAAAAAGACAGTCTCTTCAATAAATGGTGCTGGGAAAATTGGACAGCCACATGCAGAAGAATGAAGCTCGACCATTCTCTAACACCATTCACAAAGATAAACTCAAAGTGGATGAAAGACCTCAATGTGAGACAGGAATCCATCAAAATCCTAGAGGAGAACATAGGCAGTAACCTCTTTGACATCAGACACAGCAACTTCTTTCAAGATACATCTCCAGAAGCTAGTGAGACAAAAGCAAAAAAATGAACTTTTGGGACTTCATCAAGATAAAAAGCTTCTGCACAGCAAAGGAAACAGTCAATAAAACAAAGAGGCAACCCACAGAATGGGAGAAGATATTTTCAAATGACACTACAGATAAAGGGCTGGTATCCAAGATCTATAAAGAACTTCTCAAACTCAACACCCAAAAAACAAATAATCCAGTCAAAAAGTGGGCAGAAGACGTGAACAGACACTTCTCTGAAGAAGACATACAAATGGCTAACAGACACATGAAAAAATGTTCATCATCATTAGCCATTGGGGAAATTCAAATCAAAACCACATTGAGATACCACCTTACACCAGTTAGAATGGCAAAAATGGACAGGGCAAGAAACAACAAATGTTGGAGAGGTTGTGGAGAAAGGGGAACCCTCTTACACTCTTGGTGGGAATGCAAGTTGGTACAGCCACTTTGGAAGACAGTGTGGAGGTTCCTCAAAAATTTAAAAATAGAGCTACCCTATGACCCAGCAATTGCACTCCTGAGTATTTACCCCAAAGACACAGATGTAGTGAAAAGAAGGGCCATATGCACCCCAATGTTCATAGCAGCAATGTCCGCAATAGCCAAACTGTGGAAAGAGCAGAGATGCCCTTCAACAGATGAATGGATAAAGAAGATGTGGTCCATATATACAATGGAATATTACTCAGCCATCAGAAAGGATGAATACCCCACTTGTACATCAACATGGATGGGACTGGAGGAGATTATGCTAAGTGAAATAAGTCAAGCAGAGAAAGTCAATTATCATATGGCTTCACTTATTTGTGGAACATAAGGAATAGCATGGAGGACATTAGGAGAAGGAAGGGAAAAATGAAGGGGGAGGAAATCGGAGGGAGAGAAGAACCATGAGAGACTACGGACTCCGAGAAACAAACTGAGGGTTCTAGAGGGGAGGGGGGTGGGGGATGGGTCAGCCCGGTGATGGGTATTGAGGAGGGCACGTTCTGCATGGAGCACTGGGTGTTATGCACAAACAATGAATCATGGAACACTGCATCTAAAACTAATGATGTACTGCATGGTGACTAACATAACAATAAATAAATAAATAAATAAATAAATAAATAAATAAATAAAAATAAAGTTAACTATCCCAGTGTGTACACACGCATACACATACCTTCAGATATTCCAAGATTTACTTTCAGTGTTGGAGTTGTTACAAATAACTAACCTGCCATTACTCAACTTGAAGATTTTTTTTTTATACTGATGTATTTTTGGTTAAATACTATTACTATGACCAGATGGAGTCAAGTTAGGATTAATATAATCTTTTTTCTAAAATTGCAAAAGATGGTTGGTAATAAAATTATTTAAATTTGTTTGTAATGTTTTTCCTCTGTCTTACAAAGTGGTTTTGGGTTTCTTCTCAAAGTTATTGATATTAGTAGATTGTTTTCCCCCCTTAGAAGGACACGGATGGTTCTGGTGGCTCGCAGCTCCATCTAGTGGCTACAAGTTGAATTCTCCCTTTGGCAAGATTCCCAGAGCCTCGAAGGGCCAGAACTTCCCAGGAGGCTGACCAGGCGCTCTAGCTGTTTTCTTGTTTCCAGAAATATAGTTATTTTTCACAAATATGTTGCTTGTGTTAACCTCTAACAGGTGTTTCATTTTTTTTTACTTTAAAGTGAATCCGTAAATACATATTATAAAAATTTCTCAGCTTAAATTTCTGGTGTGGTAAGCACAGGTAGATACGACCTACATAAATAAAAGCTGTTTGGGTTATCAATAATGTTCAAGGGTGCCTAGGGCTCCTAAAGTGTCTGGCCAAAAAGTTCGAGAAAGTTTAGAGGGAAGGAATAATACATGACAATCTCAGATAATTAAAAATAAAATGTAATGTTGAATTCAAGATCTGGAATGATTTGAGTCAGAGGATAATAAATATTGATATAGGGTTAATTTTTGATACTTTATACCATTTCATTTGTACATCAAAACTGTTAATGGCTGATCCTTCATTTTTACTTTTCATAGTTTTAAAGCAGTTTCCGTTCCTGACTTGACCACATGTCTTAACACCATTTCCTTTCTTTTCAACAACCAAATCAAGGAATACTTACTGGGTGTGTATTGTATGCCAGGCCCAGGGGTAATGGTGAACTACAAGAAGAGAAGGAGACTAGTTTCTGCCTCTCCCAGGCTGGAATAGTAATAATTTGTTTATGTACACATTTAAAAGTTACTCAGTTTTCTAAAATCAGTCCCAAATTTAACTCGGGAAGGTCATGTTTTAATTGCTGAATAATCCAGTGTCCTTGGGCCCTAGCGTTGTGATCTGCAGTTTTATGTCTAATTGGCTGCAATGAGAATTTTATCTAAATAACCTCTCTGTTAACTGAGGATATTTTGCTCCTGGTGTATTACGTGTATTTTTTTTTTTTTTTTTCTGCAGAGTCTTCTGTAAGCGAGGAAGTTCTGTGCTAATAGAAGAAGTGCTTTTAAGAAGAGTGACATTCGAAAGCCCAAGTTTCGTGACATGATTCCATGGAAGCTCCATGTAAGTATAGAGGAAAATAACAAACTACAGAGCTCAAGGGGAAAAGAGGCAGAATGATGTGAACTCAGCAAAACTCCTAGCGTTTTGGAGACAGACCAGCGGCATCGCAGAGAGCCTTCCCCTCCTGTGTCTCACGTCTGTGCCTCGTTGCTCCTGAGTCCTTGTTCTCCACGGTCCACAGGGACGAGTGCCCCCCCCCACTCCTGGATGCTTATCGTGAGGCGATTACAACTCGGGTGTGTGATCGTGTCTTGCGAAGAAAGAGAACCGGTCAGATGCAGACGGACGGGTCAATCGACGGATAGATGGACGTGAGAGACTTATCACGGGAACGGGCTCCCGTGATTGTGGGGGCCGGGAAGCCCCCCGATCTGCCGTCCGTGAGCTGGATGCCGGGGCCAGCTGGTGCCGGAACTCCATCCGAGGCTGAAGGCCTGACCCCAGGAAAGCCACGGGGAACGTCCCGAGTGGGAGGGCCCAGGAGCGAGGATGTCAGGGGTGGGCAGAGACGCTGTCCCAGCTCTCAGCCCTGCAGAGGGAGGGGACTTTCCTTCTCCTCCTTTGGTTCTGTCCAGGCCTCAGCGATTGCATGATGCCCACCTGCCTTTCAGACGGCGGGGTGGGGGGTGTCTTTACTCAATGTCGTGATTCATAGACACCCCAGAGGCCTGGTTTCACCAGCTGCCCTGGCTGAGCCCGGCCAGGCACATGGAAATTACCCATCCCAGGGTGACAGTAGGTACCTGCCTATTGCCCCAGAGTGTTTATTAATAGGTCCAAGTTTGGATCCTAAACCACGGACATTTGGAGGTGAGGTAGATCTTAGTGATTAATTTGTTTGACTACTTCATTCTCACTGACTTGTTGAAGAAACTGCATTCATGTGTTACCCAGTGTCACAGAGCTCATCAGTGTCAGCCCCTGGGATGCAAGCTTTGGACGTCAGTCCTGTACCAAATATATGGCCATTTAGTCATTATTATCGGATTCTGCTAGTCAGTTTGCCTGTGGCTAAATAGGTACCTTGGAATGATGGCAGTGGACCCAGACGAACTGGCTAGCAGCTCGTGCACGGTGCTGGGGTCCCCTCGGGGCAAGAGGCCCCTGTGACGGCAAGGTCCGTTGCACCAAACAGAGTCGAAGAGTCCGGGACCGGGTGAGGACCCAGTTCCTGAGAGTGCTGGAGAGCCGGGCCTCAGCAGCTGGGCTGGCCTCACGCGAAACCAGGGCACATTCAGAAGCTTAGCTAAGGATGATGGGTGAGTGTTGTCTGGACCTTCGTTTAACCCTGAGAAGAAAAGTCCTTCATCCCACATCTTTATGTGGGCGGACAAAGCGGTGATCTTATTGCACTGGGAGAATTGGGGACAGCTGTTAATGGCAGGGTCTTAAAGTTTTCGTGGGCCAGCAGCGGAAGACCGAGGCAAACAAACACCAGCAGACTCAATCTCAAGCAAACACAGAGGTAACGCCCCAGGGGAATGTTTCCATGCCTTGTGCAAAGGTCCCGATCTTACCACCCAAGCCCCCGGCCGCACTAGAGCGTGCTCTGAGGAACGAGGGGCAGGCAGACCACAAAGCTGGGACTAGAAGTGCCAGTGAAGTGACACTGGGTTCTAGTGACTGTTTCTGACTTCCATGGATTTAGGGAGAATTTGCCCCTAGAGCCTATGTCTCTGTGCATCGAGCCTAGCAGCATCTCAGCTGACTCGACCCATCTGCAAATGACCCCACCACTCACCCTGGGGCTTTGGCCACAGTCCTGTGCTGAACTGGACCCTGGCCTTCACCTTGACCTTGACCTGGGAACCACCCCTCCCTCGGGGCTAAATAGTGAGGGGCTAGAAATCAAGGTATTTAAATTCTAGTTCAAACTCTCTGCATAGCCGTGTAACGCTGGACAGTTTTTTCTTTTTTAAAATCTGTGTGGTCTTCGATCTCTGCGTGCGTGGGGGTAAAGCAAGGGCAGTGGGCGGGGTGATAGCCGAGGTTCCGTCCAGGACCGAGAGTCCTCCTGGGCGGCCGACTTCCTATCAGCAGCCCCACCGTCCGCGGAGCCCAGGGGCTCATGGCTTGTCCCCTGCTCCACGAGGGCAGGCCCGGCCCCGCCGGCCCAACGTACCTGCGTGCCCTCCGTCCATTTTTATTTTATTACAACCCCTGTCCTTACAGGCACAGGGCCGGGCCGCATTGCTGGTAATCCCGAAGCCATTAAGCGCTTTCAGAACGGAATCCTCTTGGCGCGGCTGACCGCTGCTGTGGGGCCTTTTCCTGGATCCCATCCCGAGCCAGGCAGCTGGTGACCCCGTCCCTGTGCAGTAGTGCTCCTGGCCCTGGGCATGATCATTCCGGCTTGGAATCGTAGCGTATGGGGGCTTAAACCAGGATCATGTCATCCAGACTCTCGCTTTACAAATGGGGAAGCCAAGGCCCGGGGCGGTCGGAGAGACGGTGCCTGGGTCCCGAAGCTTTGACAGCAGATTAGCGAATTTAGCAGCCGGCCCGGGCTCTGTGGCCAGATCTCAGCCACACTAGGCTCTTCGAGATTATTCAATGACATCGTTGAGATAAGCTTCCCACTAATGGAGGGCCATGTCTGTAAATAGAAACCTGTAAATAGAATCTACAGGATAAAAAAAGGTGCTTGTTGCTTTTCTCTGATGTGCAAGGTAGTATTTCGGTCAGACTCGGGGTGGATCTGAACCCACTTCTGTCTCTACACAAGTCTTTGATCCCTGGGTACAGTTAGTTTAGAAAAATGGCAGTTGGATGGTTTTGATCCTCGCAGATGGGTGCTTCTCACAGTTTTAAACATAAGCATGAATATTGCATTGGGGTCACATTTTAACCTTTTTGTTAAAGTGAGGCATAATTAACGTACCGTGTTATGTTAGTTTCAGGGGCGCAGTATAATGACCCGGCACTTCTGTCCGTCGCTCAAAGCTCATCTTGAATTTTATCGAGATGCAGAAATCCGCGGTTGACTGTACGAACTACAAATGACCTCAGTTTTAGCTTTCCCTTCTCATACCCGGGCCTCGTAGGCCCTGTGGGTTTCCTCTCCGTGGAGACAATGTCTGTCCTGTAACGGGCCCAGGAGCACCTTGTCCCCGCTGAGTTAGCGGGGCTCGTGTTTCCACGGCCCTGGACCTGCGGCTCCCAACACCCTCACCTTGTTGGGGTGATGACGGAGGTCACGCCAGGCAGAACGCACGTATGACATCTACTAGGTACATAGCTCAGGTCTCCTGCCAGGTTTCCTAGGCTATGTTTTGATTTACAAAATACGGAAAAACTTCGGGCTCCATTACAGAACATTGAGTAACGCCCAAATACCAAGCAATCTAGTTGCTTTGATGTGTTATCATACTCGGTTTCTTGTTAAGACAGAAGTAGGCCCCTTAGCTGACTCGTCTGGTTTATTCACTCAGGAAGTGGGTATTGGTTGAAATGTGTCTCTGGTTCCGTGCTGTGTCCGCCGAGTGGCTGGTGAGAAGGCTGAGCCAGGCTGTGGCCACAAGGAGTGTGTGGTCACCAGTCGACACAGGGCTCTGGAAGAAAGAAACGTGCCTTTGGGGGATGTGAGCAGAGGACCCTCACTTAACTTGGGGTGGGAAAAGGCACCTGAGGAATTGGTGTTTGAGGTGGAGTCTGACGGGGGGTCAACTGGGAGACGGGAGGCCGGTGTGGAAAGTGCTCCCATAGGAAGGACCAGGCCCTGAAGACCCCAGGGCCCGGTGGGGTGGTGTGGGAGACAGGGGTGGCTCTGCGGGGTGCGCTCTGAGACCCCCACGTGGGCCGGGGTTTGGAGAAGGCCCCGCAGTGAGCTGGAGACTGTGGGGGAGGCGGCGGCCGCCAGGGGCCGGGGCGAGGTGGCCCCGTGAGCTGGTACCACGGTGGTGTGTAAGAAGGAGGTAGCAGGTGCAGGGGGACCCGGGGGGACGGTGCTCAGGACCATGTGGGCCTCTGCCACTCAGGGGTAGGGGACACGGATGGGGGGCAGCAGGGAGAGCCCGGGTGCGGGCTTTGACTTGTAGAGTTTGAGGTTCCGCCTGATCTTCAGGAGGAGTTGGAGAGGCTGCTGGGGGTCGAAGACTCGCGCCTCTAGAAGCCGCGGCCTGGCTGTGGACCAGGTGGTCTGGGGGAGGGCAGAACGAGAAGGGAGAGGCACGACAGATGTCCTGGAGGGGCCGGAGGTGGGGACAGACACCCGGAGCGCAGGGACTCCAGGCAGGCGGCCGACGGCGGGGTCAGAGGGTGGGAGAGGCCCACCGCCCCAGAGCAGAACGAGTCCTCTGGATTTGGTGACACAGAGGTCATGGGCGACTTGGAGCTATCTGGGGGCATGATGTGGCAGGAGTGGAAGGTGGGCTGGACTAGACAAAGGGCTTGGGACAGTGAATACATGGGAAAACGTAGGGGTACACATGGCTCCTTCCACAGTCTGGCTGGAAGGACAGGTCGGTGGTTGCAGCGGAAGGTGTGGCCGAGAAAGGGGACTGGGAGGTTGGAGGATGTTTGAGGGCGTGGGAACGTGTCCCGTGGGGCGCTGAGAAGCAGTGGGGGAGAGCCCAGGGGTGAAAGAGGCCCCCCAGCAGGTGTGGGGGGCGGGGGCTGGGGACCCCAGGGAGGAGGAGAGGTTATTTGCACGAAATGAGGGGGAGTGAGTTTGCATTAAAACCAGGGTGCGGATGTGAGGTTAGGGGACCCTGGAGTCTATTTAACTCCTGTGTGGTGACAGTGGGCCTTGGTGGACCCCATGCTGGCCCGGGAAGGGGCTGCTGGCTCCGGGTGCCAAGGGGGTGGGGGCCAGGCGCCCTGCTCGGCCTCGCTGGCCCCGGGTGGGTGTGTGGCTGGAGGGGCGCCCCCGACGCGGGGTCTCTGCCTGGCCACTGGCCTGCCTTTCTGGGGAGATTGTTTGTGGGACACAGTCCTCTGCTTTGCGTTGCTTCTGACGGAAAGCCTGCTGTCGTTCTCATCTATGTAGAATCTGTCTGTTCCGTGTCTTGCTTTTAAGCTTTCCTCAGAATTGCTGGTTTTAAGCAATTTGATTATGGTGTGACCTGGTTTTATTAATGTTTCCTGAGCTTGGTGTTTGCTGAGCTTCTTAATTCTGTGGGGTCACCGTTTTCAACACATTTAGAAAGATTTTGGCAAGTATTTCTTCAAATCCGTCCTTCTGTCCAGTCCCTCCTCCTTTGGGGACTAGTTTCAGGTGTATGAATCCATCTCGGCCTCTCCTTCGGGTCTCTGATGATGCTCCTTACATTTTCCCTGTCTTTTTTCTCTTAGTATTTTATTTTGCACATTTCCTCTTGTTACATTTCCAATATAGTCACTGAACTTTTCTTCTGAAATAAGATGCTGGTAATGCCATCAGCACATTAAGAAAACCTTAGACACGGCAGTTTTCACATATAAAAATTTGACTTGGATCTTCCTAACATTTTCTGTTATTTCTCGTGTTCAATCTGTGTCCCCCCTCCTGGGCCTCACTGACCCCTGAGAGCAGCCTTCCTCATGGGGCTGATTTGGATGCACTGCTGAGTCAGTGCGGATGTCGCATGAACGAGGAGAGCGCCCTCCTGGTTGATGGGCGCCCAGAGCGCTCCAGACCCTCTGTGAGCTCGGGGATTTCTGCACACGAGGGAGCAGAGTCCACGCACAGGAGGGCATGTGGGCCGTAGGCACAGAGGGAGAGTGAGGGAATGTTGTTGAGTTGTTGAAGCTCTTTGTTAAGTTCTTACCATTGGTTGTATTTGCCAGTTCTAGAATTTTCATTTTATCCTTTAAAAAAAATCAGTTCTAGGAGAAAATCGAGATGATTTTGAGTATGGAGATGACATTTAGACACAGCACCAAAGGTATGATCTATGACAGAAATAATCGATCAGCTGGATTTCATTAAAATGAAAAACTTGTGCGCTGTGAAGAACAACATGAAGAGATTGGGCAGAAAGTCACAGTTGGGGACAAATATTTGCAAAAGACATAGGTGATAAAGGACTGTTATCTAACATCTATAAAGAACTCTTAAAACTCAACAAGAAGATGAAAAACCTGATTAAAAAACGGGCAAAGGACTTGGACACCTCCCCAAGGAGGATAACGGATGGCAAGTGGGCATTTGGAAAGGTGCCCCACGTCACGCTTCATCAAGGAAATGTAAATTAAGACAATGATGAGCCATCACCGCTCACCTCTGAGAACGGCCCAAATCCAGAGCGCCGACCACACCCCATACTGGTGAGAGCGTGGAGCGGCGCTCACTGCTGGTGGAGTGCCCAGTGGTGCTGCCACTTTGGAGGACTGTTTGGTGGTTTCTCACAAAAGTAAACACACTCTTACCATGTGAACCAGCAGTGGTGCTGTTGAGTTGAAAACCCATGAAAATAAGTTTCGTGAGCTGAAAATTTATATTCACATAAAACCCTGCACATGGTTGCTTATCGCAGCTTTATTCATAATTGCCAAAACTTGGAAGCCAGCAAGACGTCCTCCAGTGGGTGCTGGATAAACTGGGGTGCATCCGGACAGTGGAATATCATTCAGCACTAAAAACCAATGAGCCTTCAAGCCCTGAGAAGACATAGAGGAACCTTAAATGCATGTCATAAAGTCGAAGAAGCAAAGACAACCTCCTGTCTGATTCCAACTCTGCCATTCAGGAAAGGGCAAGACTATGGAGACAGGAAAAGAGCAGTTAGGGTGGGGGAGGGAGGGACGAGCAGGCGGAGCACAGAGGGTTTCGGGCAGTGAGACCACTCTGTGTGACCCTGTCAGGGTGGGTACGTGTCATCACACACTTGTGCAAACCACAGAGCGTGCACCACCAGCAGTGACCCCGATGTAGACTGTGGACTCTGGGGGATGATGGTGTGTCCACGCGGGCTCATCAGTGGTGACAAATGCACCGTCTGGTGGGGGTGCTGGTGGAGGGGGAGGCTGTGCGTGTGGGGGGGACAGGGACACATGGGAACTCTCTGTACTTTGAATTTGGCTGTGAACCTACAACGAATCTAAAAAATAAAGTATTTCAAAAAGGATAAGGAGTAAATTACAAAAAGTATCTATGCTAATTCTTAAAAAAATCCTGTTCTCTGATGAAATTCTCCATCTTATCATCTTTTTTTCTTGAACATAGTAATCACAGATATTTTAAATTGTATATGATAACTCCAATGACTTGGGAATCTGCGATCTTTTTGCATTATTAGTTTATCCTCTTGGTTTCTGTACTGGGTTGAATGTCCCCACTGACCCTCCACCCCATTCATGTCCTTCGGTCACAAATAATGTGACCTTATTTGGAAATAAAGTCTCCACAGAGATGATTAGTTAAGGATTGTGCTGAGGTCATACTGGATCACGGTGGGCCCTGAATCCAGTGTGAGTGCCCTGATGAGGGTTGAAGAAGACACAGACATAGAAAAGGTGCTGTGAAGATGGACCGAGCCTGGAGTACGGGGTCCACAGCGCTGGATAACGGGAGCCATCAGAAGCTGGAGGAGGCGAGAAAGGATCCCTCCGGGAGCCTTCAGAGTAGCCCAGTCCCCTGGCAGCCTGATTTTTGACATCTGGCCTCCAGAACTGAGAGGGATTAAATTCCCGTTGTTTTAAGCCACCAAGATGCCGATAATTCATGAGAGCAGCTGTAGGAAACAAATGGTCTTCTTGTCTAATGAATTTTACTTGAATGACTGAAGCTGCCTAAGAAATACCGTGCGGTTCTGAGCAATGCTGGTCTCACGGAATGGAATCACTGTTGGTCTGCTTTCTGCTCTTGCAGTGCTTTGTGGTGAAAGTCAGTGCTGAGCCCTGGGCTCATATCTGTGGGCCTCGCCCCTTTCCTTCATCCTGGCCTTTCAAATCCTGGATGCGTCGTCTGACTCAGGCTCCAGTAGCCCCATGACATTGCTAAAAACTCCACTGTTCTCTCCGCTGCTTAGAGCAGGTCTCTGTTTCTGGCCAAGAGTTGGACAAAGCCCAAAGATGAAAAGCAGTATTCAGGAAGACACAGTTCTCTCTAGGGCCTTTGTCCCTCACATCCTGGCTGCCGATCGATCGATCGATCCCTCCATCCATCCATCCATCCATCCACCCACCTATATGTCTGTCTATCTATCTATCTATCTATCTATCTATCTATCTATCTATCTATCATCTATCTATGTATCTATCTATCCATCCATCCATCCACCCCTCTATGTATCTGTCTGTCTATCTATCCATCCATCCACCTATCTATGTATCTACCTATCATCATCTATCCATTCATCCACCCACCTATATACCTATCTATCTATCTATCTATCTATCTATCTATCTATCTATCCATCCACCCACCCACCTATGTATCTGTCTATCTATCTATCTATCTATCTATCTATCTATCTATCTATCTATCTATCATCTATCTATCCATCCATCCACCCATGTATCTATCTATCTATCTATCCATCCACCTATCTATGTATCTATCTGTTGTCATCTATCCATCCATCCACCCACCTATATACCTGTCTGTCTGTCTATCTATCTGTCCATCCACCCACCTATCATCTATCTATCTATCTATCTATCTATCATCTATCCTCTCTCTCTCATCTCTTTTCTTATTTACATTTTATCTGAATTTTTAGTTGTTCTGTGTAGGAGGCTTGTCCTACCAGAAGCAATTGTGTTATGGATAGGAGTGTAATAGAACAATTTCCACGTATACAACTGTACGTCTACTTCACACATCTTGTATCATGTATTACCCACTACACAGAGTCAATGAGAGTATTAAAACAGGCAGATATCATGAGACATAGTAGATGCTCAGTAAATACTAATGTATGTATACATAAAGTATATATATTTTTTAAAATCTACATATATAAAGTTGAGGCAAAGAATTGCCAAATATAGCCTCGCTTTGTAAACTCTGGATATCTCCCTTTGGCTCTGAGCGCTATTGACTATTGTGTTGGCTAAAGTAAGTTTCTCCCATCTCTAACCTGTTCGTCTGTTGGGCAGTTCAGGAGTCCTTTATTGAGCGCAGATCTGGGGGGAAGGGCATCAGGGAGAAGCAGGAAGGTGTTGCTGCCCGGGAGACCTTCACTCAGCAATGGAAGTTTGGTAGTCGTACTAATATCGGCCTCCACAGGGGCACCAGGTTACCTGACTTGGGAGTCCAAAATAAGGGCAAAACTTACGTCAGAAACAGAAAAGCAATTTAAAGAAACCCAGCATTTCTTTTCCTAACTTTTCCTGAAAATGTGCCTGAAGTAGGTGGAAGCATGAGTTGCAATAATGCGAGTAGATAAATGAAGTCTCGTCTCCAAGCCCAGGCCTTTTGTGGACCCGTGCTTGACTGACTCAGGGCCAAATACAAGGAGGGGGTTTCTTCCGAATGATAGTTATCTGTTTTGTGGGTCAGTGGGATGAGTGTGGCCTCAGGGAAACATCCGTTGAGCGTCTTGGGGATGAGAAAGGGGGTATTTCCTTTCTCTGCACAAGATCAGACTCTCACGATGGACGTTTCAGAAGGTTCCCATCGAAGGATAGCGGCTCATTCACCTCCCCCATGTGGCTTTCTTGAGGTTTAAGCCACCCCTTCACAGTTCTGAGTAGGGAACACGCAGGCATACATCTTTAGGAAGAAAGGGATTCTGAAGGGAGAGGAAAGCACAAAACACATTTTTCTAAAGTGTGCCTCTTTTGTGACCTTTGTATTTTCAGTTTTTGAGAGGAGAGGCAGTGAGGGGGGCTGCTGAAATAGGAGTTTTGTATTTCTAAATTTTCTAATTTCACATATGCAGCGTTTGCATAGCGTGTTAGGTGGGGGAAGAGAACATTTTCTATGGCTGATTCATTGCCTGAAATGTTGGGATTGTTTTGAGAGCGCTCAGAAAATTCTGGTAGCCGTTTGGAGCCCCTGAGAATATGGACAAGAAGTCCGACGTGTGAGCCTGTGTTGGAATGTGGCCTCTGCTGGCTATAGGAACGTTCTCCGCGGCAGGTGCTCTGTTCAAGTCCTGTAGGACTTGTTTCCCGCTGCCCCTGCCTTGCGGGATGGTGGTGGGAATCAGGTGCTGCATGCTGGAGCCCCGCAGGCTGGGAGCCGCCATGAATAAGAGTTATTGCTTACCTGCTCCCGCTGAGTTCCCATCTGTGAGCGTAAACGATCGGAGACGCAGATGGAACCGGCACAGAGGAACAGGGCTGAGCAGAGAGAAGGAAGGTGGCAGGAGGTGGGTGTGAAGGACGAGAAAGTAGGATAAAACTAGTAACACGCCCTTCGTGGGGAGATCTCCTGAGACCCCGACACCCAGGGAAATGAAGTAGAAACCTCTCCACCAAGTGTTTAAGGCTGTCTCTCGCTCTTGGTGCAACCAGAGCAAAAAGTCAGAAACGATCACAGCGTAAACAATGCAAAAACATACAAAATGCAAAGACCCCTCAGGCGGCATGAGCAGAGCTCTGCTGACCGCCTGCACCTTTGTAGCTCATCTCGCCGCAAGGAGCTGCAGGTTCTTCCCGGGTCGTTATGACGATACACATGCCAGTCCTCAGTGCTGGGCGAGGGTCGCTAACGGTGCCGGGGCTTATAGCACCCCAGGCCCGTCACTGGACTCGTGGCTGGAGACGCTAAAGCCGTGGCTCATCACACTACCTGTAGGCCGCAGGACTTCTTCTGTGCTGTTAAAAAAACCACCAACATTCATCTAAGGGAAATAAGTCAATCAGAGAAAGACAATTATCATAGGATCTCACTCATATGTGGAATTTAAGAAACAAAACAGAGGGGCATGGGGGAAGGGAGGGAAAAATAAAAGAAGATGAAATCAGAGAGGGAGACAAACCATGAGAGCTCTTTTTTTTTTTTTTTTTTAAAGATTTTATTTATTTATTTGACAGAGAGAGACACAACTAGAGAGGGAACACAAGCAGGGGGAGTGGGAGAGGGAGAAGCAGGCTTCCCGCGGAGCAGGGAGCCCAATGCGGGGCTCGATCCCAGGACCCTGGGATCATGACCTGAGCTGAAGGCAGATGCTTAACAACTGAGCCACCCAGGTGCACCCCCATGAGAGACTCTTAACTCTAGGAAACAAACTGAGGGTCCCTGGAGGAGAGGAGTTGGGGGATGGGGTAACCGGGGGACGGGCATGAAGGAGGGCATGTGATGTGATGAGCACTGAGTGTGGTATGCAACTGATGAATCACTGACCTCTACCTCTGACAGTAATGATACACTTTATGTTAATTAATTGAATATAAATTAAAAAAACAAAACAAACCCCCACATAATATCATTATTAGCTATGTGCACATTGCTGTGCAGGAAATCTCTAGACCACGTTCAGCCTGCGTGACTGACTCCCGGTTCCGACTGAGGAGCACCTCCCCGTTTCCCGCCTCGGCCCCGGCAACCACCAGTCGTCTGCTCCTGTGAGTCCGACCCCTTTAGAGGCCGCCCGCGAGGAGTCTTGCAGTGTGTCCGCTGTGCTGGTCCCTTCCCCCGACACGGCGGCAAGGTTGGGTCACGCTGTAACATGTGATGGGCAGCCTTCTTTCTCAGGCTGAATAACGGGTGTATCCACCTCATTTTCCTGACTGAGTCATGCACTGACGGACACGTAGGTCATTTCCGTGCCTTGGCCGTGTGGATAATGCTCCGTGAACACGGGGCTGCAGGCATGTCCTGAAGCTCCTGCTCTCAGTTCTTTTGGATAAAGGGCCAGAACTGGGATTGCTGGGTCATACAGGAATGCTCTTTTTAATTTTTTTGAGGAGCCTCCACACTGTTTTCTGGGTTGGCCACACCAGTTTGTATTCCCACCAACACCGCACGAGGGTCCTAACGTCTCACGTCCCCACCGGCGCTTGTTATTTTCTGGTTCTGTTGTGGCTTGACACAAGCCATTCTGGGAGGTGTGAGGTGAGAGCTCGCCGTTCCGATTTGCATTTCCCTGGTGATGTGTGGCGTTGAGCATCTTTTCACGTGTCTGTTGGTCATCTGTGTGTCTTCCTTGGAGAAATGTCTGTTCAAGTCACTTGCCCATTTTTAAAATCAGATTGTTTTTGGTAGTACAACTTTTTACTTAAGAACTGTTAGGCAGAAGTTGGATATTTTAAGCAGATTAAAATGGGACTGAGGCCGAGGCGGCCATATGGCACTTTAGAGAATCTCTGTTAGAGTTTTACTACCGCAGGTCAGAGGCGTGAAGCTGGCTGTGGGCGGGCTGGCTTCAGGTGGGCAGCCTCAAACCCCACAGGCCCCCAGGCAGGAGGGAAGGTACTGAGACCCTCATGGACGTGATGAGGTGGACGTGGCCCCGTGAGGCCTGTGCGGGCGGCAGCTCCTGGGGAGCGAGCGGAGCAAAGCTGGGGCAGCACGGGTGTCCAGCCTACAGGCTGGGGCCGGGCAGGCTGGGTGCGAGCCCCGTCGTACTGCAGCCCGAACGCTGGGACTGAATTCTTCAGGGAGAAATGAACGCCGTCTACACCAGAGAGATGAGCAGTCTAGGGAGAGTCAGGGAGCTTTGGGGCTGGGCTAAGTGGGATCTGGCGCCCAAGATCTGCCTTCACCACAGTGTTTGTTAGGGTCGCGATGAGCGCTGGCCACACACTGTCTCCAGTGGGTGACGTGGCGGGACCCACTGTAGAGAGGAGGCAATAAGAGCTAACGTTCCACAGGCCACGCAGCTACTCGGTGGCAGAGCTGGGTGAAAGTCTGGAGATGCCCACCCGCATTGCCGTGTGTTTCCACCGCGACGAGCTGCTTCACTTCCGGGCCCTGCGGGAGCTGATGCTGCTTTCTCGTGAGGCCTCATCCTCTGTAACGTAAAACAGGAGTATCCCGCCCACTGGGTAGAAATCTTCTAAAACACATCAGACCATGTTTTTGTTGCTTTCTAAACAGAATATGTGGAAGTTAGCAAAATATCTGGAATAATTTTGCCCTTTTTCATATATTCAAATAGATTTTTCTGAAAACATCAGTTTTGGCCCAGCGCTGTAACTTAAGTCCTTCGGTCTTCACTTTGTCCCATGAAGCAGACACCGAACCGCGGTTCCCACGTCATCTGACACTTCTCATGGATGCTGACTTTGTTTCTCCTGAGCACGTTGCAAACTCCCACGGTGGATTTGGAAATAAAATCACTGATTGTTTTTTCTTTGCATCCATCAGGATTCTTCGGGTTGTGCCGGACGGAAACCCCGCTGCAAGGAGCTTCAGCAAAGAGGGACTTTGTTGTCCCGTGATTGGGACGTCTTGGGGAGAATGCCACACTGCCTGTCTCCAAGCACGTCGGCGGGTTCCTGGTGGCCGGCGGGTTCCACACACACACACGCACACACGCACACACGCACACGCGAGTGCGGCGCCCATGGCCTCATCCTCAGAGGACAGTCCTGGCCGCACTAACACAGGTGAGACCTCACGGGCGGTGGGGCAGGGTCTTGCCCGATGGCGGTGATGCTCTCCCCCATCAGGGCCAGCTCTGTCCCAGCTCCGCGTTCTGCCGCTCTGAGCACCCTCTCCAAGAGGCAGCCTCCTCGGAGGTGAGCTGCCTGCGTTGGAGGAGGGGCTGGGGCAGTTCTGAAATTTACCGTGAGGAGCTCGTAGGCCTCTGGTCTCTCCCTGGAAGTGAGACTGTTTTGTCAGGAGAGGCTAGTTTCCTGGGACTCAGGTGACCAAGATGCCATTTGATAGGAGATGGGGCCCTATAATCGTCCCTTTTTGCCTGGAGGGGCCACCCGTGTGTGGGCGGGGAGCCGCGGACCACGGTGGGCGGTCCTACGGGACCTCACCGGGGAGGGCAGTGCTGGATTCCTTCTGGAAGGGATACTGATATGCAGAAATAACACACCAACTGCCTGTGTTTGTTCGATACCCCTTTACCGAACATGTATTAAATGCTAGGCCGTTGGAGTGCTAAAGGGGAGAAGACACAAGGTAGAAGTGTGTAGCCCCCGATTCAGTATTTGCGGGACTCTCAGATGAGTCACGTGAATGACTCCCGCTCTGTATCTTTGTAGTATTTCACGGATACATTCGTTGACTCCTTTTGCTGGTCTGGTCCTTGGCTATGTTCCTGATACATCATGCATGTGAATGTGGAGATTTCTCGAGAGCCTGGGCACTTCCCGCATAGCATTTCCTCTAACTGTTGTAACAAACCAAAAGCTAGTTTTACAGGTGGGGAGAACGGAGAGGTAGACCAGTTGGCCGACGGTCACACCCTCTTCACGCTGAGCTGTGGGTTGAACGGAGTTCTCTGGATTCTAAGGTCCGGGGCCACCCCACGCAGCCCCTCCTCTTGGTGACACGTGCCCGGGTCCAGCCCCTGGCCATGCCGGGCTTGTGTGATTTATATTTGGACACATGCTGTGCAAAACGATGGACACCCTGTGATTATCCGGTTGTTAGATGCAGTGCACATCTGTGCTAATAACTATAAATAAGATGTAACTTGGCGACTGGGCACGGCTCCTCTTTTAGGAAAGGCCGTCCTGCTAAATTAACCTCAGCATGAGACCAGTGAAAGCTTGAGTAGTTTCTGGAATAAAAACAAAACCAAAACACCTCCCCAACACACAACCCGCCCAAGAGGCCCCCTTTTCTTTCCTCTGGGACTCGCATCGCTCGAGTTGAGTGCTCTGGACAACAAGTGGTAAACTGCCCCCCCAAATTCGAGCAGCTCTTAGACTCATCTGGAAGCACCAGAGAATGGTCCGGGGAACCGGCAGCTCAACAGGATTGAAAAGAGGTCTGAGAACTTGTGCGTAAACATTGAAAAGAGTCGGAGGAGAGCCAGGCATGGTGGAATGTTGGCCCTACCCTCTTGTCCTGAGAGGAGAGAGACGCCTTCTGTGGCTCCGGACAGACACTTGGCACTTTCTGATTTTCATTTTTTCCAACTCGTTGACTTTTCCTTCCCAGGATCAGGCTGATGACTGATGATGCAGGTCATGAATTTGGGGCGAGGCCGTCCCTGTGGCTATATATAGCATCTTCCCAGGCCATAAATGGGAGGGAAGGCTGGGCATTTGGAGGGAGAAATAGCTTTGCCTTCTTCAGCCAGAGCCTCGTCGTGGGTGAGCCGGGCGAGGCAGGGCTTCTCTCCTCTTGGCCTTTTTCCTTTCTCTCTGGGTAAGTTTTCTTTTCTCCTTTCCTTTTCTGATTTGGGGCTTTGCAAGGAGGACTAGCAATGTGTGCTGCGGCTGGGAGCAGTCCGCTCTCCCAGGTGGACCTGTTTCTGGGGAAGGCAGGGTTAGCTAGCATGCTCCCTGAAGCACAGAGGAGACAGCCAGTGATTCGGCCTGAGGTCTGCATTTCTGGGACTAGATTTCAGGCCTTGCTTTGTTTCCCACGGTCACGATCTGGACTGTCATCACGTGCGGTCCCCTCAGAGCCCTGGCCGTCCACCCGAGGTCTGAGGCATCCCCTGCGGGGGCCCCGAGCCCATCATTGTGGTCTGAGCTTTCACAAGAGTCTGGGCCATGAAGGAGTCTGTGGGCACTGTGCAGATTTGAAAAGGTGTGGAATAAAACTGGCTATTTTCTGAAGAGACAGAGAGTCATTAGGTCATTAGCATCGCCCTGGACGCTGGTGTCTGGGGGCCGGGAAGGAAGGCAGCTCTCAGCCTCTGAGGCTTTCAGCTTAGCCCGACAGCGCCTCACAGCTGTCTTCTCGTCTGTGCTTTCTGATGAGCTGTCATCCTGCAGAGTGCCTCGGCTCGGTGCCCCTGCTGGAGCCTGGCGCCCGACCCCCCCCCCCCCCCCGCGGCCTTGGAGCTGCACCTGCAGGGAGGGTGGTGGGGCGGGGGCCCTGCGCCCAGGAGGCAGGCCCGGGAGGGCAGCAGGGCTCGGGGAGGTGGGGCTCCGGCTAGGAGGGCTTCACTTTCCCATCTCCTGGGCTCAACCCTTGCTTCCCGAGCACCAGTGACGCAGGCATACAGAGTAAGTGGAGCAAAGATCATTTAAATGGATTTTTAAGTAAACCAGGTCTGGGTTACACTTGCAGCGAGTGTATGTGGAGCAAGTGCTGAATGAGGGACGCCGGTCCTTTACTGAGACAAGGAGAATCCGGGGGTAAACTGCAGTGTCTCTGATTGGAGATGATGGCAACTGTGTGGGTTGCTGGAAAGTTCTCCTGTCCAGGAAGCTGCACATGATCTGGTGGCTCAGTCGAATTTGATCCTGCTGGAGCATCAGGACAGGAGGACTCAGGGTCCTTGGAAGCCCGAGAACTCTGTGGCTGCAAGGACAGCCCTCTGCCTCTCCTGCCACGGCTCGGAAAGGTTATTTGAGAAACACCGCCGAAATTTAGCTGCCAGGAATCAGATGTCACACCATGTAGGATTTCTCATTGAGGGTGATTTTAAGAGGATTTTGTGCTCAGTGACTATTTCTTTTGGTGCTGAGCAGTGTGGAAAAAGCTTTGGGGCAAGTAGACCCCAGTGCCAACGAGCTTGGGCAGAGCCCGTCTTGGGGTCCGAGGGTTTCGTTACTTGGGGGCCTAGGCCTACTGTGTGTGTCAACTAATCCTTCTCGTTCCTCTTGAAAAGCTTTCATTTTGTGTGTTTATCGACTTCGACATTTTTAGGTGCATAAACAACAGTGTCTTTTATTAGGTGGAAGTCAGTGCATTGTAGTTGAAATGTTTCCACGAATTAAAATCCTTCTTGGTGGCATGAAAGATGGGTTCCGGATACCCTTCGCAGGAAAGCGTTAGGTCTGAGCATGTCACAGACACACGGTCCCCTGTACTTGAGGACGGGCTCGCGTTTCACTTTGGTGTCATCATTCTGAGATGTGTGGGAAGCCTTCGTGAGCGGTGGGGACGGGTGGGGGCAGTGGGCCGGGTGCAGTCAGAAGGGCGGCGAGGTGGGACGTTGGCTCTGTGTCCAACGGACCACGGACCTGGGCGGATGATTTTCGCCCCCCAGAGCTCCGTTTCCTCGCAGGGGAGGCCAACATTCACCCAGGACAGACTGAACTCATCCATGTCCAGTTGTGGGGTCTCCTGTGGTTTCAGGTGAATGCCTTGCATCCCGGGCTGCAGCTGCCAAGCCTGTGCTGATCTGCAGGGAGCAGGTTTCCAAGAGAGCTCCTTGCTCCAGCTCCGGGGTGCTCAGGGACAATGGGGGAGGCTCTGAGACGTGAGGCTCCCTGAGTGGCCTGGACGTGGGCGTGGCTGCACGGTGGGCCTGCTGCTCTGTCTGGGTTGCCCATGGCATTGGGGAAAGCCAGCCCAGGCCGGGGAGGGGGGTTGGCGATGACACAGGGGCACAAGGGTCCACTGTCTAGGAGACCGGAGCTTGCTACCACCCGTGGAGCCGGGGGCTCCGAGATGGTCCTGTCCTTGAGATGCTGTGGTCTGTGATTCAGGTGTGGCTGCCCCCGGGCAGGTGCTCCACGTGTCTGTGGAGTAAGAGATGGGTAGAAGCGAGGATAATCCCATTTGCAGAGTCCCCGAAAGCTCCTGACGGTGATGGCCCTCGGCACGGTGTTTCATTAGGTGGGAATAAATGCAGAGACGTTCTATTACTGCCGTGGCCCCCAGCTGCCTCGGTGGGGGAAGAAGCTACAGCAGGCGTTCTGGTCAGAGTGAGGAGCACGGGAGCCCCGTGCCCTTGATCCCAGCCCCACGGCGCTAACTGTTACGAAGCGTACGCTGCTCACACAGGAAGCGTTGAGGACTGGCAGGCTGCACAAGCACGCGCCGGCTGAGGTCAGCGATATGGCGAGTGCTGATCGTCCGTGGAGCATGGGACAGGACGCCGCGGAATAGTTACAGGGCTCACTGGGCTGTGAGTGAAGCTGACCTTTCACACTCAGAACAAAAGCACAGGTCCCACTGAGAGTGTCTTGCCTTCTTTTGGGGTGCGAGCTCCCCCAGTTTAAGCATGTCAAGATAGCCTATCCTCTCTTATCATCTGGGCCATTTTTGGACTCTTCCCTTGGCCAAGAAAGGCAAACAGGCCTGAAGGTTAACTCAGCATAAATGTAAGAGGATACTGAGACGGGACGCGACCACGGGCACGATTGCGCCTACAGGCCGCGTTCCTCACTGCGCTGTCGCAGCCTTTTCCTCCGTCGGAGCAGGTGTGGTCGGCGACAGGAGGCTGCCCCAGACTGCGGAGACGCATCCCCCAACCTGGTCTGACTTCAGCTCAGGGAGCTGACCCCAGCACACCCATGGACTCCAGAGACAGTCAATGGAATGCTTGCCATTATGGGCGGAAGGCTTTTCTTGATGATTCGTCTTGATGGACTCACTGGAAAACCCACTGAGGTGCAGTTGAGGATATTTCAGATAGTAAAGTGACCAGACGCATTTGTTTCAGATACGTTTTCCTACCTACACCACTCCCTTCATAGCAACAACAGCAAAGTCAGTGTGGTAGGGACAGCTACCAATTTTGGCTGTTTGATACCCCATGCCAAGCACAGTGCCAAGCATTCCATAGAAGCAGTATGGAGTATCAGAGTTCGGAGGTGAGAAGGGCACCCAAGGCCATGTCCCTGTGCAGGCTCAGAATTCAGTCCCAAGTCTATCAGATGTAAGCCTGTGCTCTTGACCTTCATGTTATGACACGTCTTTCAAAGCTGGGGTGGAACGGAGATGCTCTGTTTTCAGTGAGTTCCATTAAATGCGGCATTCTGTTGCATACTTATCATCAGATTGATGCTAACGTGTATAAAACACGTGCTGGACCCTCAGTGCATATGAGGTGGTTGCTTGACTAGTTGATTTTTAGGAGGAAAAGTTGGTATTGCTGTGGCAAAGTATAAAAGGCCCAGAAATAGAGGTCTGATGGCCTCTGGGTGGACCAGCCCTTTCTACATGTTTTTAGGGAAATCCTTTCTCCTCCCTGGCATCCTGTCCCCACCCCCAGTACAACAGGGGTTTGGATAATCCCTAAGGATCTTTCCAAGCTCTGTAATTCTGTGCTTCTAGGAAATAGCAGTCTGCAGGAAATTGGCCATGAGGAGTCCACTTGGAGGACAGTCTGTATTTGGTTGGCTTTCTAACGCACACTCCAAGTGCTGAACGGCAGGGTTTGGAGGGAGCAGGTGCAGGTTCTCCCACCTCAGGACAGCACCTGCCCCTTGTCCACTGCTGGGCCGTGGGGACTTGCCTTAGAGTTCCTTCTTTAAATTGGGGCAGATTATTCTAATTTAAACACCAAGGACAAAAGTGGAGCTCAGATTTGGAATTCCTTTGCTCCTTTATTTTGGAAGTTAGTGCGCACCGAGATTTAGGAATACTGTCTATGTTATATTTAAAGAGAGTTGAGTAAGCCCTAAGTTGGCACTGTATTTATTTTGAGTGAGCATAGGCTGCAAATGGCCTGGGGTCCAATGCCTGCCCTACTTCAGTTCTCAGACTCCACACTGCAGTATGGATCTCAGTCATTCCTTGTTTCCAGAGAATTTAACCAAAATGTGCTCGCTTGCCCACATCCCCCCGGCTTTCTTGCTGGCCCCAGCCCTGCTCGCTGCCCACCCCTGCCATGTGAGTCTACACGTAACCGGTGAGATGCGATTTTAGAAGAATGGATCTGGACAGTGTCCTGGAGACAAGTTCCCTTTCTAGGTCCCCTTTCGAGCAGTGAAGACCCCCGGCTCCCGGGGCAGACGCTGAAAGCCCCTGTGTATGGTTGCAGTCTTTCCAGAGCGATCTCTTGTTATGTCTCTTGAAGCATCCTGAGATCCTGTGTTTTCCTGCCTCCTACCTTTGCTCATGGGATGCCCCGCCCCCCGCCCCATCTCCACCTGTCAGCCTGTCCATGGTCAAGGCTCTTCTCAAGCATCGCCTCCTTCAGGGGCCCTCGCTTGGCTGCCCTCTGTCCTGTTACGTGTGTTCCCTCTTCGCTTCCCAGAGCAGTTTGGATCTCCTTCTGCTCTTATCTTGCATTCTAAGTATTTGTTTACTTCTCTAATCTGTGTTTTATTTTTATCCTTATCACTCACATTGCTTTTCATGTTGCCTTGAACAAGCTGGGTGTTCTATAAATATTTGTTGAGCTCACAATTAATTATTAAAAGAAACATAGTCCAGTCTCCTGATTTTCATAGAAGCAAACCAAACACTCTATCTGGTCCCAGGGAACTTACTAGGAATCCAGACTCGTAGCCTGAGATTATTTTCACTTATATAATGTTTCTTCCATCCCCTGTCCCCTGAACGAGTGTTACTAATTGAAGTTGATTTTCCCCTTTGGAACAACTGGAAATGCTGGTGTAGAAATTGCGGGAGCAGGACTGCATTTGAGAAGGAGCTCAGCGCTGTTTGACATACTCTTTGCTCATAGGTGCACACCAAGATGTCGCTTGTCACAGTGCCCTTTTACCAAAAGCGACACAAACACTTCGACCAGTCGTACCGCAATGTTCAGACAAGGTACCTTCTGGATGAATATGCTGCGAAAAGGTAAGTTGAAATTCAGCGGTTGGACCAGTAGAGCTTTGATCGTGGGTGTCTGGTGTTAAAGGAGCTTTATCCAGTCCCCTGCAGCCTGGACATGAACTGGTTCGGGGGGCTCAGGGATGGCATGCTCCCTGATGCCCATGCCTCGCACTGGTGGGGAAATTCAGCTCTCCTGGCTGCACAGGAAACTACATGTGGGAGTACTGCTGGGATCCCGGTAGATCCCGGTGGATCCCGGTGGATCCCGGTAGACTGGCTCTGAGCCCCTCATTTAGATTATGAAGGCAGAGACTTTTTAGTAAGTGCTCTTTGACTTTGCGCCTCTTCACACATTTTGCAGAACTAGGATCTAAAAACTCACCAACACAGAAGGGCAGCAAGAAGGGACAATGGGAAGAATACTAGTGGGAGAGAAGCTCATGGGGGCAAAGTAAAGATCACATGGAGGCTAGGGCGCCTGGGTGGCTCAGTTGGTTAAGCAACTGCCTTCGGCTCAGGTCATGATCCTGGAGTCCCGGGATCGAGTCCCGCATCAGGCTCCCTGCTCGGCAGGGAGTCTGCTTCTCCCTCTGACCCTCCTCCCTCTCATGCTCTCTGTCTCTCATTCTCTCTCTTGCAAATAAATAAAATCTTAAAAAAAAAAAGGATCCCATGGAGGCTGATGTCAGTAGTTTTGCTACAATAATAATAAATGTAGCAGAAAGGTAGATGTATTCACGGCATCAGGGGCTCGTGTGAAGCCACAGATCTGCCAGCTTCGGAAGCACAGGGTCCTCAGGGACGTGCCACAGCTGCCTGGGGCCGCAGATGTCCGTGGACTCGGGCCCGTGGGACGGCCGTGCTGACCAACGGAGGACACTGCGGGCGTGCCGTGCTGCGGCCTCCGGGGCTTGCGTGTCCCCGGCACCCTATATTTAGACCTGCCTATGGCCCTTGTGTTCCGTTGCCATCCCTGTAACAAGCAGCCAAACATCCACAGCCCTCCCAGCAGCCTCCGGGAGCTTCAGATCCCTTGAGATATATATAATCGTGGCATTAGGCCAGAAGCGTGGCAGAAGGCACTCGCGGGCATGTGTGGAAAATGGCAAGGGTAGGAGAGGAGCTCGTGTGTGAAGGCGCCCCTCTGAGGACACGCGTGTGC
>NW_022589718.1:39131264-39144677 GCF_004348235.1 Phoca vitulina | reverse complement strand
ACACGTGTGTGCCCGTGCTCATTCGTGTTCGTGTGCCGGCACGGTTCAAGGCTGACGTGCGTGCAGGAGAAGCGGGGTGTGGTTTGTTAGGATGAGTGTGCACCCTCCTCTAACACGTCGGCTTGTTTCCGCGTCCCGTCCAGGCGCACCTCCAGCCACTCATCTTCCCAGAAGTCTGTCTCGCAGAAGTCGTCTTCCCAGAGGGCGGCCGGCCAGACGGCGTTTCGGGGGGCGACCTGCAGTATCTGCGCGAAGAGACTGAGCACCGAGGCGCTGGAAGAGGAGGAGCAGGAGAAGAAGAGGCGGTAAGCTCTGTCCCCCTCTCCCGCCCCACCCCACCCAGCACCGCAGCGTCACGGCACCGCGGCGGGGGCTCCGGGGAGGGTCTGCGGCCACAGAGGGGATGGTGACGGGCGTTTAGCCGAGAGCCCGCCCGAGAGCCTGGAGGGTCACCCTTGCCTCTGCGAAGGCCATCGGCTGCCGCTGTGCGGTGCCCGGCGTATTGATCCCCGTCTCTAGCTCAGTGAGTCCTACAGCATAACCATGTGGGGCATTTTCCAGCTCGTTCTGCACAACCGAACTTGCCCACGGGGCCACGCACGCGGTGATCCCGTGTCCGCGCGCTGTCCTGTCCCACGCTTCTCCCATGAAAGCGCCGAGACCTGAAAGGTTGAAGTTCATGTGGAGTTTCCCCCGACAGCCTCTTTAGCTGGAACGCAGGGCAGTGAGGCTGTTGGCCGGCAAGGTGATCGTCCAAACAGGCTGGCATTTCCAGCGGGCGTCTGAGTGGACACATTGTGACGGCCGTGCCAGGCATTGCAGGGGACTCAGCTCATAGGGGAAAATGTCCCAGGAATGACGTGGATTAATGAGGACGTCAGTCTTCAAATTGTTTCCAGATCACAGAGAAACAGGTGGTGATCTTACAAGAACAAAATAGTGAAGCATCTCATGAACACTTTTTGTTATACCTGCTCTGTTTTCCCCCTCACCTCCCCCGGTTATTTCTAGAAAATGTTCTCTGTATTCTAACACACTTAAAACCTGAAGGAGAAAATGAGAATTTGGCAAACATGTTTCATTTTGAACCTTGCACTACAATGAAGGGACCTGTGTAACAAAAATGGGCAGCTGGAAAGATCAGGCTTTATTTTGCACTTTGAACGATCTTTTAGATGCCTTCTGCAAATTTTGCCGTGTACATTTTATGGTAAAGTGAGGATTTCTTTTGTGAGAGAATCACTTCAAAATGTGCACATTACCAAAATTGGATTTTCTGTTACTGGACTATTTAAAAAATGGTTCTATATTTATTTAGTGTGTGGGTGTGGGAGTGAGAAGTTTAGACCTTTATAATTTTATTAATTATTCCTTGTGGTGACCTTGAGCATGTCACAGAAACTTTCTATTCCTCAATTTCCACAGGAGTGAATGGGGGGAATGTCAACTTCTGTTAATTGGAGGGGTCAGGGAGTGGGTTACCGTGATTCACATGGTTTTGGCAATAATGACTTTGGGACAATCCCCACTGTTGGAAGTCTTTCTGAGACACACAAGGCTACGCTCGTGCAGTAGTCCTTTGACCCCCAGCATGTATGTGGGTTATAGCCTGGGTCTCTCCAGCTCATTTTGTTCTTCCCCTCCTGTGGCAGATCCTAGTTTAAGGTATGGGACAAACGGGTCCTTCTCGAAAGATGAATCTGTGGGTGCATCACTCTGATTAACTGCTATGTCTCTGTATAAAATAAAAACCACGGAAGCATCGGCGTGCTTTGAAGATCTCAGCACGGCCTTCTGGAGGATACAGGAGATTAGATGCTTTTCCTTCTGTCCTGGTGAAAGACGGGCCCCCGTGCGTCATGCCCAGGCTGTCCTCGGGGCTCGTCACTAAGCGTCAGTGTGTGATGGGTGACATTCTGCGGGAGAGGCCGAGGCGGGCGTGGCAGTGGGCCGGGCGGTGCTGGGCGCACAAAGACGGCACTCGGGCCAGATCGACGGCACCTCACTCTCGACTCTTACAGATCAAGAAGCTGAATTTTTTATTGAATTCCTTTTATTCTTCTGGAACACAGCCTTACTTCTTACCTGCATCTGTTGATTCAGGAGGCTTTCATGCAGCCCTCCAGTCATTCAGAATCAGCAGCCTCCCCAGGAAAACAGGCGGTTCTTATGAGCGCCGTGCAGAAGAAAGCGCACGGGGAGTGGGGTTCAGGCTCTCCTTACATTGTCTGTGTTGGTGTTGGCTTTAAACAGATGCCAGCCCAGCAGGGCCTAAGCACTGGGTGCCAGACCCCCGGGCGGCCACGCTCCTGGCCGTAGGGACGGGGAGACGGCGTCCTGAGAAGGTGGAGTGAGTTGCTCCGAGGTACAGACTTTACTGAGCATGTGTGAGTCGTCGTGGGGTCCAGAGGTGTAAACAAGTCCGTTTTTAGGGGCCTCAGACTCCCTTTGTGGCTCTGCGTCTCTTCCTGATGTGCATTATGCGCGTCCCGGGCGCACATCTGCTCACAGCAATCCGCGGAAGAGCGCCGGCCTCCGAACCGTGTGATTGTGCGCCCCTCCCAGTAAAAGGAGGGTTGGCGCATCTTCTCCCGTAACTGTTTTATTCACGAATCATACGTCTGCCCTTCATACAACTGCTTTGTGTATGGTACTAGCCCTCTGGCCAGCCCGTAGTCTTGAAAGAAAGAGATAAAATTAAGCCGAAATAGCTTTTCTGCATTCCTCTTCTTGCTCCCCACTTGAGAAAATCCTGGGGGAGAGCATGTGTGGTCTCCAGACCTTCGATGACCACTCACCCTTTCTGTGTCACGGGAGTAACGTCGCTTCTTCGCCCCGGCAGGTACCAGTCTCTGGTGGCTTCTTATGGGGAAGCCAAGCGGGAGCGCTTCCTCCGGGATCTGGCCGAGATGGAGGAAAACGTGCACCTGGCGCGCACACAGGCTCAGGACAAGCTGGACAAATACGTCATTCAGGAGATGGTAGGGGGACCTCTGGGGCTCCTTGAGAGGCGCGGGTCTGGTCGTGGGCTGTCCGCATGACGTGCGTATGGCCCGTCGGCAGAGAGCCCTGCGTGCCCGTGCCACGCCCCTTCCTGCAGCGCTGACCTGTCCTTGCTTCCCGGGGCAGGTGGAGGACAAGCTGACCGGGCACAGGCACTCCTACTTGGAGCGGATGCGCCGGGCCCCCGAGATCCTGGTGCGCCTGAGGTCCCACACCGTCTGGGAGAGAATGTCTGTGAAGCTCTGCTTCACCGTGCAAGGGTTTCCCACCCCTGTGGTGCAGTGGTGAGTGTGGGCGGGCGGCCTGCCCCTGGGTCCGAGGAGGGCTGGACTGCACTCTCTCTCGAGGATCTGGTAACAGCTGGTGCCAATGTGCGGATGAAGAAGAGCCACCTGAAGGGATCGCGGGGCACACACCCCCTTCCATTGCCCACCGTGTGTGAAACGCCATGGGACATGCACATGGGACACTCACAGAATGGCCACCATAAATGCCTTGCCGGCGCTTTTATTTTAGTGAAATTGACTCAGCTGAGTTTTAGAGGAATTATATTTAAGAATAAGTTCCTTCAGATGATCTGGAAGGTGGGGCCGCGTGTGGTGCTGCGGTCGATTGCGCCTGGCGACGTCAGCATCGTCTCCAGGCCCCAGACCCTTGTGTTTCTCCATCTGTTGCATACCTATGGTTGTTGCCCCACTTGCTGGAAGTGATAATAACATTCCCCAAGTTTATGGCCTGCGCAGAGACCATACACATTTTGCTCGTAACCTGACTGGGGCGCTCAGCCCAGGTCAGAAATTTAGTGCCAGGTTCTGTGGTTGTTCGCCAGGCAGGCTGTGGAGACAGCCACCCACCCACGCTCGGTCTCAGGGAGACGAGGTCCTGCTGTCCCGGGTGGGGCGCGGAGGCCAGCTTCCTGCAGGCAGGATCCCGTAGAACTCCCCAGAGAGGCTGGCCTGGGACACAGCTAACACTGGCAACATTCTTTTCTTAGGGAATGATTTATCCTGAATTCCTCACGAAGTCCGAGGACACCCGTGGCGCTCTCTGCCGTAGGTTGAGGACGGCCCAGATAGGCTGAATTCTGCAGGAGCTGCTCTCTACTAAGCGGACAGACAGACATGGGCCCTGGGTCACCCCTAGTTACTGCGCTGTGCCGGCCTGAGGTCCTGGGAAGTGGAGCTCACAGACGCAGGGCGATAGCATCCCTAGGGGCCCTGAAGAAGGCGGGGACAAAATGCAAATTGCCTTCTGCCTTTGCAGTAACGTGTTTCCCTCGTGCAGGTATAAGAATGGTAGTTTGATCTGCCAAGCAGGAGAGCCGGGCAAGTACAGAATCGAGAGCAAGTACGGCGTGCACACGCTGGAGATCAACAGGTAAGGTGTTGGGCATGGCGGGCGCCCTGGGACAGCTGCTCCAAACACTCAGTGATCCAAACACAGGAGAGACCTCACAGTTAGAAACAGGAGGTCAGGGGGCACCACGTCCATTCTATGCCATGGGACGTCGGTGGTATTTCTGACTTAAGCTGTGGGGGAAGCTTCCGGAAGCTTGCTGTCCTTGGTGTGGGACCCCCAGTAGGCAACCTGCAGCTCTGTCCAGGCTCCCACTCTGGGAGCAAAGAGAATGGCTGGTTCAGGGACAGACGGCGGCGTTCGGGTGCGCAGCTGACCGTGGATGCAGAAGACTGCCCACACCTGCCCAGCAGGGGGCGCATCGCGTGCCAGGTTTGGGGACCAGTCCCTAACTAAACTCAGGCTCCTCAAAGAAATACAACTTCTATCTTTTTCATAAATTGAAAAAATGTAGAATACAGATGAGGAAAAGAAAATAAAAATCATTCATATTTCCCACAGCATCAGTATTTTGCTGTAAAGATAGCATTTCATTTTCCTTGCACGGCATGTGCACACACACACACACACACACACTTAGATTTTTTTTTCAAAGGTGAGATTCTGCATTTCTTTTTCTGCTTCTGTGTGCACACAGTTTTTATTTCATAAGAAGATCATAACATGGTGCAATCCCCCTTTTCTCACAGTATATCATGACATTTTCACATGGCTCAGCTGTTAATCTCGCAGGTAAATGGGGCTCGTTACTGCACTGTAATTAGGGACTGCAACCAGAGACCTGGGTTTGGATCCCCGATCTACCGTGTACCCTGTGACTTTGGATGGATCATTAACTCTTCCTGGATTGTAATATTTTTATCTGAAAGTCATTATCAAGAGACAGATGATAAAAAATTTTATCTTTTCTGTTGGCTTAATGGGAATGATCATGAAGACCAAATATATTTTCGTATGTTATGTAAACATGTGGTGAGTGTGTGTGAGTGTGTGTGTGTAGTAAGTTATATCAAGTCCTTACCAGGAAAAGATGAGGGATACTAATATAAATGCAAAAAATCAGTAAGACATTGGGATATATAACTTTATTGATTTTATTATTACTAACTTGTAGAGCGACCACATCATAATTAGGCTCAGTTTACTTAGAGGTAAAATAATCTGCAATAAAATAATTCTCAGTAAAATGGTCCCACTGGAATAATCCCCAAGGTGACTCGGAGAAGTCACAAGTTAGTACGACAGAGCATTCATCACGGAACCTTCTCCCTGATGCATTCTTCGACCGAGGGGATTCTTTCCTTTTTTATTGAGAACTTTTATACATCGGTTCTGCTGAAGAAAGGGTTACTCTGATGTGCTCTTTCTGTGTGACTAGTGTGGGGCTCAGGCCCGCACACCAGAAGGGAAGTGGGGTGTGCACCCCAGGAGCATGTGGGAGCACGGAGGGAAGCCACGGAGAGGAAGCATCAGGGGTTGGGACTCTGCCAGACCAGCCTCACAGCCTTCTTGCTGAAGGCGAGCCAGACGATGGGATTCATCTGGGGAGGGGTGGTGAGGCATCTGCTCAGACATGGGGGGGGGGTCCCCCTGAGCTGACTCGGCAGGGTTCCTGCACGGGAGGACCAGGCCCAGGGCTGAGGTTCAGAGGAGCCTGACCCACATTGGTCCAGGAGAGAATTCGCCATGTCCCCGTTTCCACCCCGTGGGAGGATGGTTTTACCGCGTTTCTTTGCTTTTCTGCCTTGCACTCACTGGGTCTTCCTCTGCCTCCTGCCTGAGTTCTTCCTCCTTCTGGTTCCCAACTTCGGACTTGGGTGGGAGCCCAGGCTTGAGCCCCTCCAGGCGCTGCCTGCCCAGCACTCCCAGGCCGCACCTGCGGGGGGCACCGGCCGGCCGCCAGCACCAGGCTCTTCAGCCTCCCCGCTCCTCACGCGGGCGGCGGGCCGGCTGCCTCACCCGTCGGACGCGGCCTGGGATGAGCCTCTGGAGGAGGCCTGCCCGGTTCCCCGTCACCAGAACGAGCTCTCCACCTGCAGACTCTTCAGAACAGGTGTAGGAAGGTTGTGATTAAGATGAACATTTGTGACAAGTGGTTTCCCAGGTAAATGTGGGGCTGTTTCAAAAAGCTGAAGGGCCAGGCCTTCTGGGCCGTCTGGGGCTGTTCATTGAGAACCTACTGTGTGCCAGGCGCTGGTCCAGGCGCTTGGGACACGGGACAAAACCAAGGCCCTCTTCTTTGAGGTCTTACAATCTGCCGTAAGGAGGTGAACCGTAAGCACAATAAAAAAGTGAATTATATAGTAGATCAGGAGGCCAGGGGACTGGGCGTGGGGAGAGGGGACCTGTTGGTGTGGGGTGGGCCGGGATGTGGGGTGGAGCAGGGTGGTCAGGCCGGCCCTAACTGAGGGGACACCCTCTGGGCAAGCCTTGGGGTTGGAACACCCTGGCCCCTTGCTGTAATTCTCAGAGAATAAGGTTCTCTCCTTTGATTTCCTAAACATGTGGCTATTTGAGTAGCCAGAAAGCCACACTGTGTAGAAGGAGAACATCGCCTTCACTGTGGAGAGTGCAGAGTTCAGGCTGTCTCTTCTGTACCCGGGTGAGCCGTGGCCGTTTGGGGGTCCCTAGGTCAGCCCGAGTTTTCACCCAGCTCGCTTCCGAGTTAACAACTGCATTTACAAGGGAAAACCATTTCCCGTTCTCAAGTATGAAACTTTTACACTTATCCTGGGGTAATACCAGCTTTGAACCTGCGCACTGACAAACCCGTGAGTCTGTCAGCTGTAAGTTTGTAAACTGAGGCCTGGGACGCCGTGGTCCGTGGCTCAGCAGCCCAGGTCCCCATCAGACACCCTTGGAGTTTGCAGAGACGGACTTGCCCAGCACTCCTATCTGCCCGGGACCCTGTCCGCAGCTGACGAGAGAAGGGGGAATCTGCTGTCTCCACACAGCTCAGCTGTTCATACCAAACTGCTGAGTTGCCATCATTTGATCCGTGGCCGTTTTGAGTGCGGTGGAATGTGCTGCCGGCTCGGGAGGGAGGGAGCTCCCCCTTCGGCTGCCGGGGTGACGTTTGCCCCTATGAATACTCCCTGGCTGCTGCCTGAATTCTTCAAGTGCTTCTGACCCTTTGGTGCTGTTCGAACTTAGACTGTAATCGACACGATTTTATATGCTCATAAGATTTTCCCCGGGGACTCATAATGTGAGTCCTGTTTCTTCACATAATTTTAATGCCGCGCTCATGTTTTTATGAAAGCGCGAAGGGTGACCTCGTGCGGGTTTTGTGTCCAGCACCACCCCTGCTCCCTCGCCGCGGCCAGGCTGACCTCCTGGGCACGTTAGTTTAGACTTCCATATGCAAACTCTCATTTGAGTTTTAAATTCCAGTAAATTCCAGTGTGGACACGGCTTCCAGGGGAAGGACGCTGGGCCCGAGTCCCCAGGACAGGTCACAGGCGACGTAAGCGTTTGTCCGATTACCCTCCTGAAAGGAGATCAGAGGGCATGACTTTCTCCCGTGCAGTTGCCTGGGGGACACCTCGAGACTTGGAGATGCACAAGTGCCCCATGGAAGTTGGTGAAGATTGAGACCTCTGTCTATCCTGGGAACCCGTCCAAACAGAACATAAAACCCTCTGCCTCCTAACCACGTGCATGCAGTTTCTCACAGCGTGGAGAACGGGCCAGAAGCAGGCTCTGGGGGCCGGCTGCATGCTGCCTCTTGCTGTGGCCTTGAGGAGAAGAGAGGAACGGAGTCCTGCTGGGGCGTGGGAAGGCATATGGGTCCCCAGATTACCTGTGCACAAAATCTTGCGTAGGGCACAGGCTCTTCAAAATCTGCATGCCCAGCCTGTCCACCCCTTGGCTTGTACTCTGCGCCGGCGCCCGGGTCCCGTCCTTCCCGCAGCCCGCACGCGGCTCCAGCACGGGGCGGCACAGGTGAGCCAGGCCCCAGTCCAGGCAGGTATGCTTGCTGATCATCTCTGTGTGTCCCGGTGTATGTTATGCAACATAAAACACTTGCAAAGGAGAAATGCAGAAACAATGTAATAAGAGTAAACATCACAGAAGTGAGGACTCACACCTCCACACCAGCGGGCTGTGTGTCCTGTGCATCCCCTCCATGGGGCATGGGGATGCACGGGACAATTACAGGAAAGCAGGAGGTCTGCGTATTTTGGGGCATGCACTTCCTTACACCCCAGGGGACGCCACGGGCACATCCGTTTGTGGAGAAATGCACACGTGCACATCCACACACCAAAGGACGTTCCAGCTCCTAAGTGCAGGCTTCCTTCTCCCCAGCCCATCCCTCCCGCTAAGTACCATGTGCTAATCGGTCCCTTGACAAGCTTGTCAGTGCTAACGTGTTAGGTGGTTCTCCTCCATGTCTTATTCTCAACTGGAAAACCAGCTCAAGATCTTGTGGGAGGAGCTGCCGTGTGGGTGGGCCACCTTGCCCTCCCTGGGGGAGGTCTGGTTTGAAAACTCTGGGGGACAGTTTGAGAACCACTGGTATTAAATCCCACCCAGAAGGGTTTGTGGCAGAGGGATCAAGAATACGATGCCCGACTGGACAGTGCCAGTGAGATCTCTATACACTCTGAGGACTCGCGGACCATGTAGCGGTAGGAGCCGCCCCCCTCTGGGGATTGGTAGGGACACTGGCCGGGGGACAGTGTCTCGGCTGAGCGGGGTTGCCCCTGGCCGGACCAGCCCTGCTTTCTGTGCTCCGTGGAAGTGTCGGCCGCGTCGCCCCTCCTCCTAAGACTTAGTCCCTGTGCGCTTGCAGTCAGGCTCCAGGTAGGAGACTTGGATCAAGCGGTTTTCACAGGGTGCCATGTAGCCCTGCAGGTGGCCTGGGCCGGTGATGCTCCCGGCTGTGCCCGTGGGATGCCCGGCTCTCCCTCTTCTTACCTGTCGTGACATAGCCCGTGGGGTGTTGGTTGGAGGGAAAGGTGTGCGGCTAATCCCAGAAGAAGGATACCTTCCTGTTTACAGAATGCACTGATGAAAATATAATGGTTTCATTGTTTAGAAGAAATCACAGAAGCGCAATGCTTAAGGGTAAGGAAGAGAAGTAATCATGCCTTCTGCGTAGACCCCCTGCCCCAGCCGCCCCTGACGGTCTGTGTGCCTGAGGGTGCACGCGCTGTGCGGAACGGTAATGCTCCGAAGCCTCCTCTCCCCGTTACTGGAGACACTGTGTGCTTTTTGGTCAAAGGAAATATTTTCAGCTCCAAGTGGAATAGGGAAGAAAGTCAAGTTACTAACCATCCCCTAAGAACGGGTTTGTCTCTGGGGTATTGGCTCCTTGACGCATTTTCAAAGAAAGCCTGGAGTCAACTTTTTCTTTTTTTTAATCTTTCGTGTGGGATTTTGTGTGTAATTTCTCTCCCCGGATTAATATCACGGTCCTGATACCCACTTCTTGGACAGGTGGCGGAAGCTGCCGGAAAGAGCGCAGCTCCTGGATTTACGTGCACCTTGTTTACCCAACTTCTTCAAGTGTCAGCGTTCTCACCACGTCAATACATAATCGTGTGTGTTTTCGAGGGCGCTGGAGGCTATTACATAGGATACGTTAAAGTAAAAGTAACCAGCAGAGCGTCTGGTATTTTGTAAAAAAGCTCAGCAGATGCCAGATCCTCCTCCTTACATCCCTGGTCCCGGTGACACTTTCTGGTGGGAACATAGTTCGCAGCCAAGAAAATAAGCTTCAGCTTTTGTAAGATCGATCTGGGGGGGAGGGGTTGCAGAGGAGCTCCACCCTGGAGGGACTGGGGTCTGGTCGTTGCTGGGTCCTTGTTGTTTCTGGGGTGACGTGCATCCTCCCTGCGACTCCTTAATGATGGCTGCCTCAGGCGGGTCTGGTTCAGACACCTTCAGAACACCCTGGGGTGGCTGCTTCATATCTGGGTGATCTTTTGGGGTTTGGGGATAATCTCCCATACACACGGGAATCCCTGGTAGGGAGGGAGGTGGAGTGGATTTTCCTGGAGGTTGAGGCCCGTGGAGCCTTCCCACTGGCAAGATAAAGCCATGAATTCTACCCACGTAGAAAATGGAACCATCAGGGAGGAGAGACTTCCCCTTGAGGATGAGACAGGCTTTTCAGAAATGTCCGTCCATACGGTTTCCCTCAAAGACAAAGGCCAACCGTAGTCTGGAGCCAGACCTTGCCGCGTCTATAATTAATACCTTGTTCCGAGGATGGGACTGGCATTGTTCTTAAACAAATCACTCATGAACAAAGGATCCAGGTCACACAAGTGGCTTTCGAAGAATGCTGGTGTTTGAGTCTGGGTCACTGGCTTCCGGAGCAGCCCCACAGTGCGTTTAGGACACTGCCTTGCTTTCTCTCTCCAAGGGCAAACTTCGACGATACAGCAACCTACTCGGCCGTGGCCACGAACGGGTACGGGCAGGTGTCGACCAACGCCGCCGTGGTGGTGAGAAGTGAGTCGTCCTCCCGGGGTGGGGGGCACGCCTCACGCCTCCTGCGTCTGTCCGTGCCCTTCACCCGGTTCTCTCGCAGGGTTCCACGGAGACGAGGAGCCGTTCCACTCGGTGGGACTCCCGATTGGATGTAAGTCAATGGTTTTCCTTTGTGTGCAGAAAAATGTGTAGTGACGTAGCTTGCGATTACAAAAAAAGTATTTCTAAGGGTCGAATCTTTTTTTAAATCATATTTCAAAAGACTCTCCCAAGTCTTCCCTGGTGGTGTTAGTCCGCGGATAGTCTGTTCCTGTATCATTCCGTGGCCAGGTGGAATTTTAAGACGCTGGTGAAATTGGGAGACGTTCCATTTTGAATTGGGCGGAAAAACGCGAATCCAAATCCTTGACCTGAATGTAAGCTCCTGTCATAGTGTCCTGTCCCCCAGGCCGAATCTCCGTGCCCGTTTAGAGCAAGCAGCCGCGTAGATCAGGGCGAGGATGTGAGGCGGTGTTTGCTCCGAGGCCGGCTGCGACCTGCCTGGAGAGGGCTGGCCGTTCCTGTTGCTGAGGGGTGTGACGTGTCCCTAGCGTGTGTGTCTTGTCCCCGCTGGCTTGTACCCCCCGCTAAAGCGTTCCTTCTCCGCACTTGGGAGTGTGCATGCAGGGCCGCGCTGCTCCACGGTGCTGGGGAGCCCACCCGCCCGTGCCCTGCTCCCAGGGTGACCTGCAGTGGCCCTGCAATGGGGCGAGTTGGTGTCCCTCTGAGCCGGCAGGCGGGGACGCCGGGCTGACCCGAGGCCGCTGGGCGCGGAGAAGGCAGCCGTGCCCGTAGCATCTCTAGGACCAGGACTTGGTAGACCCACGTACTGTGGCTTTTTAATGGCTTGGGAATGAGGTTCAGGATTGACCTGCCCTTCCCAAAGAGTAACTGTGTGCCCCCACAGCAGCTTTGATTGTGTCATAATTTGGGGTCCAGATGTTACAGGTCAAGTGTGGGTGAGGGAAGACCCAATCGAAGCAGCGCCCGAGGGGAAAGCCTTCTGGCAGCCGCTACACACCTGTGTGTCCTTGGCTTTTGGTCATGTCTGCGTCAGTTGTGCGGGATTGTCCTGCGTCCAGCGCTTGGGGGTCGTGCACAAGCACGGACGGGCGAGCAGGACAAGGTCAGGGCCCCCCGGGGGAGGGGGGGCAGGGCAACCTGAGGATGTGTGTGTCGGTGCCCCCCGAATCCACGGACGATGCGGGGTCCGCTGGGAGGACGGCCCTGGCGTGCCGAGGAAGCTGGCGGGGAGCTCAGAAGCCCTCCCCGGGTCCCTCTCCTGTTACAATTCTGTCTAAATAAAAACTTGGCGTACGGATTGCAACATAATAGATGCCCATGTATTCACCATCTGTATTCAACACATGTGAATATTTCGCCATTGTTTTTCAATTGCTTCTTAAAAACCAAAGTCCAATTGGCATCACACAGAACTAACCATTGCAGATGTACACTTCGGTGACCCCTGGTTATTTTTAGGCGCTAAGGGCATCAGGAGGTGATGAAACTCCACCCTCCCTCCTCCTTCCTCCCGCCCCTCCGCCACATCCTCCTGGGAAGAAACCATCCTCTGGAAGTTCCCAGCCATTTAGCAAGATCTCCCCTGCGTGCACCTGTTTTAAATCATGATTTTTTCTTTTTTGTTTGGCAAATTTACTGTGCATTTTCTTCTGAAATGTACCCCCCCGCTAAACATTATATTTTTGAGATTTAATTTTGCTACCCCTGGATGTAGTTAATTCGTTTTGTGCCTATGAACATACCACGGTGTGTTCTGAAGACCAGAACGCTGTTGGCTCAGAGCCGAGGTGACTTTCCCGAAACCCCACAGGCTGGGGCATTCGGTCTACGCTGCGTGGCTCGGCCTCCACGTGGCCTCCCTGTGCCTCTGCATCCTCTGGCCCGGAGGACGAGCCGTGTCTCCATGACGGGTGTTCCGATTCCTCGGGAGGGGCTCAGTCAGCTCAGCTGCTACCACATGCTCTGTAGCCTGGGGGCTCAGACCACAGGCATCTACTTCTCACAACTGGGGAGAAGTCAGAGGTCATGGTGGGCCGAGTGGGGGGGCCCCCCTCCTGGGGTGCGGGCGGCACCTTCTCGCCGCATCCGCACACAGAGGAGAGAGCCCGGGTCTCCTCATGGAGCCCACCGTCATGACCTCCTGCTAAACCTCATCACCTTCCAGAGACCCCACCTCCTAATACCTTCTTGCTGGGGCCGAGGGCTTTGACGTGTGAATCTGGGGGACACGCGTTTATCCCCCAGTGCAGCTGTCTGGAGGGCACAGATGCGTGTGGTCGTGGGGGATGGTGCACCTGCTGTGTGTGCACCAGCCTGCCCCTCCTGCTGTGACCGTGTCCCCCTCATCTGCGCAGTGCCCCCTTCGTCCGTGATTCCGTACATGCACTTCGACGTCCAGTTTTTGGAGAAGTTTGGGGTCACCTTCAGGAGAGAAGGCGAGACTGTTACTCTCAAGTGCACACTGCTGGTAACACCAGAGCTGAAGAGGGTGCAGCCGCGCGCCGAGTGGTACAGAGACGGTGAGTACCGGGCAGGCACGGCCGAGTG
>NW_022589718.1:39118450-39131254 GCF_004348235.1 Phoca vitulina | reverse complement strand
GGTACAGGGACGGTGAGTACCGGGCAGGCGCGCGCCGAGTGGTACAGAGACGGTGAGTACTGGGCAGGCACGGCCGAGTGGTACAGAGACGGTGAGTACTGGGCAGGCACGGCCGCCCCGGCCGGGGACGCTCCTTGGGGCGCCCCGCCCCGCTGCATGCACCCTCGGCGTCACCGGGGCTGAGAGTGAACGGGAAGCTTGAGTGGTGGTTTGGCATTCGTGCCCACACGGTGATGGCCACAGGCAACACGGCGAGCAGAGAGACTGGGAGCTGGGAGCCTGCCGCGCACCTTGACCTTCACCCCGGGTCAGGGGGAGGTTAGCAGGGATGCCCGAATTTAGATGAGTCATAGGAGATTTTTGTATAGCTTCACAGGAAGGGTCTTTCTGTGGTTAAACAGAACAAGCGAGGTGTCTGTATCTGCCTGTTCTTCCGTGGCTGAAACCACCGCTCACACTGATTAGAGGCCGTGCAGCACTGGGCTCTGTTCTCAGTGTGATGCTTTTCTTGCATCGGGTCTGTGAGAGAGGGATGGTGCTGTAGGTCCCTGTGATGGGGGACCTCCCCCGGGGCCGGCTGGTGCAGACTCCCCGCTCCTCTCCCGCCTGCGCCCTTCTGTGGGGCTGTGCTCACAGCCCGGTGTGTGTGGACGGCGCTTCCCTCTTCTTCTCTGGCCGGGGGGCTCCTGAAGGAAACTGGCCTTCTGGGCAACCAGCGAGACTGTCCTGCTTATATTTACTTGGGACCTAACACAGTTCAGAAGATGACAAAGAAACACACACCAGCCTGCCCAGCAGGTATTTATAATCCAGCCGGGGGAAAATAGAATTACAAAGCAATGTCCTTTTAAAGTGTGAGCAATGTCCCAGAACAGGGTGTGACGATTTGCCAAAGACACGGCACTGCCCGTGTGTGCTGACAACGTGGAGCCCAGCGAGGGGGAGAGAGACTTTGTGGTGACAGAGGAGATTTAATTTGCCCTCTGCAGTTCTAATTTAAGACATAAGACCTGACCGAAGTTCCAAAATTCTCATTTACCCTTTCTGGAGAGAATGGAATAGATTCGAGGAGAGTTTTCATCAGATCCCCAGCGGACAGTGATGTCCATTTTGGAGTGTTTCCTAGTGACTAGAAAGTCCTGGATTCCCGGGGACGTGGCCACGATGGGTGTGCGAGAACACACGTGCTCAGAGCCCCCAACAAGCATCTTCCCCGAGTCTACTGGATCCTTGCAGAAGTTAGGGGGCTTAGCTGAGCCAGGTGCCCCACGTCCACGGTCATGCTCAGACCTTCACGGGCCCTGGGATTCAAGTGGAGACCAGTGGAGACCATTCTCTGTGGCTTATTTGTAGACATTAAACTGTAAGGAGGTTTTTTTGTTGTTGTTTTCCCTCTTTAAAATTAATGTGCTTTGAGGCACCGGGTGACGGTACACCCCCAGCTGATGTCAGTCCGAGGAGTACCACCGTCTGTCAGGCATGGCAGGCGCGCTGTGCAAACAGGACATGTGGAATTGGGGCCCTGATTTAAGATAGATTAGGACTCGAATCTAATCAGAGAGGAAAACCAGGGTCACTTATGATAAAACCCAGGACCACCATTGGGTGTAATTTGCACTTGAGGCCGATTTGGCAAGCCACGAGATGGTTATGAAGCCAGTGATGGGGTGGGCCTCTGCTCAGGGAACGGGTTTCTGGCTAGACCTTCCCTCAGACTGAGCCCGAATTCAGCGGACGGCCCGAGGCTCTCATTAGACACATGCTGCCCATTTCCTGTGAACATCCAGGTGAGTAACTGGGCAGCTTGGACGTCAGACTGACTTCCCATGCTTGTGGGGGCTGGGGGCCCAAGACCCAGGCGCCGGCAGACTCCCCTCCCGGCTTGTAGCCTGGGGAGCCTTCCCTCTCTGCTCCAAATTAATGACTTCATCATCCTGTCCCCCCTTCCTGCCTGGAGTATTACATTTTAAAATTGTATGTTGCATTACATCACGTTATAATATATTTTTATTGCACTTACCTGTGTATCAGGTCCTGTGCTAATTCCTCTGGGAAAGAGAGAAAAATTGATAAAACACCTTAAAATATCTATTTTTCTGACACTTCCGACACTTTCTATTCACAGTGCTGCTGAGTGGGCTTAGCCCCTTAGGCACCATGAAGGAAAAGTTAATACTCTGTGCCCCAGAGTACTTTGTGGGGCAGAGTACTCCTGAGCCTGCCAGCGAGTTTGAGACATTAAACATATAAACAAAGCTCCTTTTTCTTATATGCATGTGGTTTCTATTGCAAAAAACCCCAAATTATAATTTCATTCACCAAAAATCACTCTTAACCACTCGGCTGTGGAATATATCTCTGTGTCTGTGCGTATATGTTAAAACAGGGAAGACACCTTCACTTGGAAATGTCCTTCGTGTCACAAGACGCCATGCCCGTGTCTCCACGACGGTAATTATTCTGAGACACCGTTCGCTGGAGGGCCCTGTGCCCCATTACACAGTGGTCCGTATTTGCCCCGGGTCTCGGTGTTGGAGTCGGTTTAATTTTTCCCGTTAGGAACAATTCTCAAATGAAGTCACCGTCACGCACCTGTTCACCACCTCGGGGCCCGTTCTCAGAATGCGTGTTGGGCGCCCAGACAGCGCGCCTGCCTGAAGGCTTTCGGCTCACATTCCCGCTTGTGCGTGTGGCCGCGCTCCCGTGGGCAGGAGGCGGCCGGCGTCTCTCTGCCCTTTCCAAGCACGGATGTCACCGCGTGGTGGTGGTTGCCCGACGAGGAGGGGGGCAGGGGTCGCTCCTCTTTCGTCTGCTGCTTCCTTGGTTTCCCCCGTTGGATGTTTCTTCCCCAGGCTTGTCCTCTTGCACAGCTGCAAGACGGTTTGTTGCCGCTTCTGCAGTTTATTGCTAAGGCACGTGGTGGAGGGCTTTCGCTCCACGAAACCTGGCGGTGGACGCGGCGAGACACCGTGGGGCGTGCCGGGGGCAGACGGCTGGGCCGGTCCCCCCCATCCCACAGGCCGACACACGCTGTCTCTGTCCCTCCCGACACTGACCTTGGTCCGGCCTGCAGATGCCTCTTGCCTCACCGTCGGCCACTGCGTGTGTGCTCCTTGTGTGAAACACGGCTGTCCAATCGCTACGAGGCTGAGGCTTCCTTCCTCCGTGTCAGGCTCGAAGCCCTGCCCCCCACACCAGGGCACCTTGTCCACTTCTATAGTCTGATTTCCTTGACGGTTTCTGAAGCAGTCCTGCACTGCACGCTCTTTCAGATGTGCTGGTGAAGGAGTCCAAGTGGACCAAGATGTTCTTCGGAGAAGGCCAGGCCTCCCTGTCCTTCAGCCACCTGAACAAGGACGACGAGGGCCTCTACACCCTGAGGATTGTGTCCAGAGGGGGCGTCAGCGAGCACAGCGCCTTCATGTTTGTCCGAGGTGCGTGGCCTCAGGTGCGCAGGCAGCAGGGCGAGGGCGCGAGCGCGGGGGGACGGGACGCCAGACGAGGATGGAGCAGGTGCACGTGCAGGGCGGCTCGCTGCGCTCCTTGGAGACCTCCCGATGGCGGCGTTGGTGTTCCTGTCCTGTGTGCACGTCAGCTGGTGTCTGATAATCAGCCCATGATGTAAGGAGATAGAATCGGGAAAGGAGCAGAATCCTAACTTTTGTCTCTCTGTTGATAAATTGGTAAAATGTGTAAAATGACTTCTAAGCATGAACACACCTGTGTTGCTAATTCTCGAGACAATTCAACAGTAGAAGGGGTCCCGAGTAGGGAACGCTGGTTGGGGACACCTCCTCATGCCCCAGGCTTGCTTATGAGACGAGACCACGATGCTGGAGCTGCTGTTACCCCCACCACCGACCTCAGCGCGCGTGCGTTCGAGACGCCAGCGTGGTGGCCGGCTGCCCCAAGAGCCTCACGCGCAGCAGCCCGCGTGCGGCCCGCTTACTCCTCATGTCTTCCCACTGGGGCTGCGTGACACCCGCCTTATGGAAAGGAGAACTGGGCCCATGATAAGCAGGTAGTGTTAGCCGTTGGGCACGTTATGTACGGGCACACGCACATTTCATACCTACGCTGTAGGAAGTGCACACGTGGATCCGTGAACTGGATAAAATTATGTCTACCCCGTGTATACGATGCACACGGATGTCCATACACACACACACGTGTATCTGTGCATGTACAGAGACACATACGGGCCTGTGCATATATAATCTGAAGTTCTTACACTGATCCCGTAGGCCAGTGCCCTAATTCTGTCTCAAATGCCGATGTGGAGGCTCCGAGAGGACTCCTCCAGGGTGGAGCCGCTGGGGGTCAGCTGTCTGGGCCCACAGCTGGAGGCTTCTCTTGCACACTCACAGCCCCCAGGCTTTTCTGGGCCCCTGGTGGAGCCCTGCCCGCAGCGACTCCCACACCCCCTGCGGTGTCTGGCTTAGGGACCCCTCCTCCCCAGGGCCCAGCTGAGCCACCCTGAAGATCCCTTGGTTCTAGTTGGTGGGCACTGCTGTCCTGAGCCTGTGGCCCCCGAGGGGGGGCTGCCCTCCGTTCTGACAGCCCGCCCAGCCTTACCCACCCCTTACTCGCTGTTTCCTGCACCTTTATGCCTCCCACCAACTCCAGGTTACATGGGCCTGGAATAACTCTATCAGCATATTATTCTTTCCAAACTGCAACTGTTGGATCAGAGCATAAAAGAAGGGCTGTACCATCAGGGAATATTATAACTTAAAAAAAAAAGGGAACACATGTAAAATAAAGCCACTCGCCCGCCCCACCCCCACGAGACAACACAAACTTGCAGGGCTGGGATTTTAGACCCTTCTACAAAGTTTTACCGTTTTTATTAGGTTGGCATTGAAGTGTACCTTCCATTCTCTGTGTATGTCTTCCGGCGAGACGTTCCACCCCATAAAAAGGCAATAAGTACAACATAGCCGAGATTGCCTTGCTTATTCAGCACTGGCAGCAAGAAGAAAATAACGCACTTAGGGGGGAGTTTAACTGTCCTGATTACTTTCTGAGGGTTCTGAATGTGAAAGAAAATATCTGGCTCAATGTCAAGGAGTCCTTAGCTTTTAGTATGCTGAGGAGAATCGAACAAGACGGCACAACATTCACAGTTACCCAGTAAGGAAGGGCAGGCTGCAGATAAGGCAACTGAAGGTTTGCGTGTCCACTTTCTGACTAGCCCTGCTGGCCTTCAGGGCCCTGTACCGAGCATCTGAAAACCAAACGTACCTGCAGTGTGCTCACCAACAGGTGAGGAAAGTGTCAGTGCAGCACGGGCCCCAACATTTGCTCACCACTTGCAGAAAAGAAAAATTTTATGTCCTCAATCTTGTAAGGACTTTGAGAGATAGAAGCGTCTAAGGTAATATTTCTCACGCATTAAAAAGGCCATATTATTATCATTATTTCTTCGGTCAGTTTTTGATGTGACATTATGTGCAACCCGCCATCAAGAGAAGGTGACCTTCAGTTTTAGAATCAATTATGAAAAAGCATAGACTTGAGTATTTTATAGAGAATAGAACATTTTTGACTGTAAAAACTCATAAATATGTTTATATTTCTTGTCACCAAGCAATCATAGTCAAAAAATAGTCAAGTCATTTAGACGTGAGGATTAAACAGGGAGTGGACTCGAATCGGGGAGATAGAAGTGTGAGTTTGAAGAATCGGGCAACAGGCTTTCCAGCGCCCCCCCCCACATGACTTTTCTCCCCTCTCCCGATGGCAGACGCTGACCCGCTGGTCACCGGGGCTCCGGGCGCGCCCATGGACCTTCAGTGCCACGATGCAAACCGCGATTATGTCATCGTGACTTGGAAGCCGCCCAACACCACCACCGAGAGCCCCGTCATCGGCTATTTCATTGATCGGTGAGTGCCCACTGCCTTCTTCCAGGGCTGGAAACGTCCCTGGAACTGATGTCGGCACGGACAACGTCTTTGGAAATTTCTCTAAACTCAAGTTCATGAGACTGATCTTGGTCGGATCAGGTATTTCACTCTCTGGTTATTTAGCGCTCCTGACTGAGTAAGTGGAACATGGAGGGCTTAAACGAGTAGGTAGATTTCTGTGTGTTGTAATTGTTTGCCTGTTCAACACCCCGTATTGGATCCCCTCCAACTTTTCCAGGCAGACTGAACCCCGGTTCTGGGTTCTGGGGAGAGTTCAGTCCTGCTTCTCCATCTAGGGGAGGAGAAAACAGGCAATATGGAAATGCAGCTGGGAAGAATGCCGGCCCATTCGTACCCAGGTTTCATTCTTCCTTTCCATTAAACTATGCTTTCTTATTGCTTCCAAGCAAAAAAATATTGCCATTTCAAAGGAAAAAATGTTGGAATTTACCTTTGAGTTAATCACTTAAACGTGGGTCATCATTAAACTCACTGGAGTCTTAATTCTTTCACATTCCTTTACTTGGCATGGTGCTCAGGGCCTGGGAAGGAAACCAAGCAGAGCCAGTGAATTTATTGGAAGTACAGTTTATGCCCCAATTACACACTTCAATCACCGAGAGAAATTGCAGTCCAAGAAAATGAATTCAGAAGTAACACAACAGGGTCTAAGGAGGGTGGCTCTGGGGAGGAATTTTAGATGTTGTATGTATAACACACAGTAAAATAAGATGTTTATTTCAGAAAAATCATGCAAGTCTGGTTGTTTTTTGGCATTAGGTTGGTTAAATTCCCTTTTCCATACCAACAAAGCTACTTGTTTAGGTAAAACATTCACCATCGGGATAATATTTGGAAATGTTAAGGTCAGATTTGTGGAGTGGTCAGAGTTTCCCTTGAATTAAAACACAGAAAAACAAAATAAAGCGATTTTCTGTTTTCCTGTGACATTTGAACATTTTTTCAGCCATTTGACAAAAACCATTTCACGGCCCTTCTCAGCTAATGATCCACCCCCTGCCCTCTTTCATTAAAATGGATGAACACACAGAACCTTCGGGTCGGGGGAGGAGCCTCCCACCCTGCAGCAGCCAGCTGGGGGGTAAGCTGAGGTGCGCCCCCGCCAGACTCTCAGTTTTGACCGTGTTCTGGCCATAACAGGTTAGCACACGTGGGTCACAGAACTTGCATTAAAATTCTGGATTGTTAGGAGAAAGAGAGCTGGTTCTTTCTAAAGCAAATACACAGCCCTGGCTCGAACAGCTCCGAAAGATGATATTTCTGGACCTGCTATGCTCTCCTGGGGATTTGACATGACATTTTGGTGCTGAAATTTCTCAACCTGTGAAAAATGGAAGGTACTCTCTGCATTTTCAGGTGGCTGGTCAGGACTTAATGTTTTCAAAAGACTTCCAAATTCCACATGTGATGTGCTCGGAAGGCACATCTCACTGACTTTGGAACAGACTGAGCCAACATTCTGGAGAGATTTCACTCCCCGAGGCTCAGTACAGCGGGGTGCACATGGGGGACCAGTGGTGAGGGCCATTTGGTTCCCTACGCCCTGGCATTGGGCATGCGGGGGAGCTTAGTGCACCCGCTGATTCTGCCATGTAAGTTGGAAAAAGGACTGTCACGGATACATCTCCTGTGACTTTTGGAGGAGATTTTGCCTAAATGTGGTTGAAGGCAGGAACTGATCTTCAAGCTCTAAATTATAAAGCTTCTAAATAAATAAATAGATATACTTTACATTTCCTAAATAGCTCTGTCTTTTATGTTTGTTTATACTTCTGCTTATGTAAATCTAGTACAGTAACAGTATTGATTTCTACAGTGTAAGGAAATTTCCTGTTATAGTTGACCTATGTGTATTTATTAGACCGATATATTTGGTATTCTCTGCTCGGTTTTTTTTTTTGCATGTAATTTTTTTATTTATTTAGTTTGCAAACATGCATGTGGGTCTTTGTTCTCTGCTCGTTTTTATTTGAAGATGTGAAGTGGGAACAGACAACTGGGTTCAGTGCAATGATACTCCTGTGAAAATCTGCAAATACCCCGTGACCGGACTCTTCGAAGGAAGGTCGTACATCTTCCGTGTGAGGGCGGTCAACAGCGCGGGCATCAGCAGGCCTTCCAGAGTGTCTGAGGCCGTGGCTGCCCTTGACCCTGTTGACCTCAAGAGGTTACAAGGTAAGTTGTGCAGATGTCAAGCCGCCGCGGTGCCTTGGAAACTTGGGGCTGTTTTCTGTGATTTGTTCTTTCTCTTCCACGCTCGGCTGCATACGAGTCTTAAGGGCGCCTTCGCGGGCTGAGCGTGGCGCGGTGACATTTTATGGTGTCCGTATGTCCACCAGTGTCGCTTTACGAGTGGGTGCGGCCAGGCTCCCGTATATAGTCCGACAGCAACCACACCACCTTCCTAATGCTCTTCACTGCAATCCAGTCAGATTGGTTCAGAATTAGAATTTTCTTGATGATATAATTTCAACACATGGTAAGACTCCGAAGGCTTTGAAACCAAGCCGCTTTATTTCCGAATGGTAATTTCACATGACACAGATTCCTGAAAGGGATTGGGCCCTCAGTTATGGTGTGAAGTGAGCCCCTACATTTTCCTTACCTGCATGGTCTTTTGAACCCAGCACAAAGATCTGAGAAGCACTAAATATGAAGACTGCTTCAAAATACCAACTCGGATTACTTTAGAGTTGTGGGTGTGTTGTAATCATAATGCAGAGGGGATTTGGATCTCGTAATGAGTTAGGGAAACTGGGGCTTTCTGGAGGAAACCTTGGGATGCCAAATTCATCATCTACCTTTCTCTCTGCAGCGGTCCATTTGGAGGGGGATAAAGAAATCGTAATCTACCAGGATGAACCCGAAGGTGAGTGGCCCTTCAGCACCGCGGCCCCACTGCATGTGCCGTAGGGATTCAGGCTGGTGGTCAGAGACCAGAGTCCCCGACAGACAGCAAACATCCAGCTGGTGGGTATAGTCTAAATGTGTAAACACTGAAGCCGTAGATCAAGTCTGTGAGCCTGTGGCCTGTAGAAGTTAGAAAACAGGAACGAGGCAGATTGAGGGAGAAGGTTAGGATCCAGGGTCCTCCCGGGTGGTTTTATCACTTCCATATGGGTTCTGGGTTCTCCTGGGGCCTCGCAGAGAAGATCAAATTGAACCCGAGCCTTTGTCACTGGCTGAGGCTGGGCCCTTTCTCTTATACTCTGTGAGTGGAGGACTGTTTCAGTTTTTCTTTTTAAGCAAAAATTTTATCTCTAAGCATTTTAGCCGAAGTGGACTGAGTTCTTCCTGTCAGTAGCTTGGCCTGACAGTTTGCATTTCCCTCATTTATATTGGATTTTATGAACACTTCTCTTCGATATTCCTTTCAGAGATAGCTAGGAGGATCGATTTATTAAGGAGGGAAACCTGGCAGTAATTATCAGAAATCCAAAGATTTTAAACAGACTTATAATGAGAGTTCATAGAGGACAATGAACAAGTTACAAATGAAGAAACATGAATTTGGAGATGTCTTTTGAAGCTCTCCTTTAAAATTGCTGCAGTCCTAAAAATATATATATATTATATGTATTAAATATATATATTTATATATATGTAAATTAAAAAAGTTGCTGCAGTCCCAAGCACTATTTCCCTAGATAGCTGCAGACTCAAGAGTTCATTGGTCGATTTTCATATTTGCCCCCAGATGGTCTCCAGACATTGGATCTTCTGCACCTATAATGGTTTTTCTCTAGTATCTCGAGAACACATAATTCCCAGAGGGACACCCCACAGTGACGTTTAAAGTCTTAGTTAAGACCTCCACTTCCAGACATACTTAGAAATTGGGGAAGATGCCCAGTAAATAAGTAACAGAAGGAAAATAATTCAGGAAAGGTTGACTTTCTATGACTTTTAAATAACGGATTGAAATGTGGCTATTTGAACACGTAAAATCTGGCTCCTACTTACAGAGGACGCCGTGTTCTTGTAGCAGACCGGCCTGGGTAAAACGTGCGTTTTTGACATGAGAGAGGGAAGGGAAGTTCTCTTCGTCACCTCCAGGGGGTAGATGGGATCAGTGAGGAGGGAACCTTCTGAGCTCTCCTACGTGGGCATGTAGACGTTCAAATAAGCCTACCCCCAACGAGGAGCAAGATCTGCATTATGTAAAGGTCACTGTGCCAAGCAGTGGGAGCATGAAACAGTACAATCGAGCTTCCCGCGGCAGGAACTGTGCTCTTCCGGGGAGAAGAGCCATCTCTCCATACATAGATAGAGATGTGCTGGGCTATAAATAGCCAGCTATGAAGTACCCAATCCAGAACTAACACATTGTAACAGACTTAGCTTTCCGATCGATAAAATGGAAGTTTGGTTTATAGACACAGTAGATCTTCTTTCCGACTGGAATAGAGTCACAGATACCATTTGTCATCTTTCTTCCTACATTTCTTTTCCATTAAAAAAATTTATTTTATTTATTTTATTTTTTAATTTAAATTCAATTAATTAACATAGAGTGTATTATAGTTTCAAGGGTAGAGGTCAGTGATTCATCAGTTGCATACAACACCCAGTGCTCATTCTGTCACGTGCCCTCCGTAATGTCCATCACCCAGTGACCCCATCCCCCCCCACCTCCCCTCCAGCAACCCTCAGTTTGTTTCCTATGCTTAAGAGTCTTAATGGTTTCTTATGAGAAGGCAGGTTTTCTGGCTCCCTGGGGCCCATGGCTTCATTTTGTTTGATGCATTCTCGAATGCGGGTAACATTCCTGAGGCTCTGCTCTTGGAGCTGGGCATGCGGGGCAGAGGCTAGGACCCTCAGCTGGAAGGCTGTCTGGCTGGGACACTGAGCCTTACGGGGCTCCCACTCTTTGGGATGAGGCTTTGCATGCCTCAGACGGGCGGTTCCCATGATCTGGTGCAGACCCGGGAAGAAGCATAAGCTCCCGTGACTGGCTTTAAGGTCTGCAAAGTTCATGAGTTTACTTTACTCTATTTATTTATTTTAAATTTTATTTTATTATGTTGTGTTAGTCACCATGCAGTACATCATTAGTTTTTGATGTGGTGTTCAGTGATTCATGAGGTACGTATAACACCCAGTGCTTATCACAACACGTGCCCTCCTTAATGCCCATCACCCACTTACCCCATCCCCCCACCTCCCTCCCCTCTAGAACCCTCAGTTTGTTTCTCAGAGTCCATAGTCTCTCATGGTTCATCTCTCCCTCCAAATCCCCCCCCTTCATTTTCCCCTTCCTTCTCCTAATGTCCTCCATGCTATTCTTTATGTTCCACAAATAAGTGAAACCATATGATAATTGACTTTCTCTGCTTGACTTATTTCACTTAGCATCATCTCCTCCAGTCCCATCCATGTTGATGTACAAGTGGGGTATTCATCCTTTCTGATGGCTGAGTAATATTCCATTGTATATATGGACCACATCTTCTTTATCCATTCGTCTGTTGAAGGGCATCTCGGCTCTTTCCACAGTTTGGCTATTGCGGACACTGCTGCTATGAACATTGGGGGGCAGGTGCCCCTTCTTTTCACTACATCTGTGTCTGTGGGGTAAATACCCAGGAGTGCAATTGCTGGGTCATAGGGTAGCTCTATTCTTAACATCTTGAGGAACCTCCATACTGTTTTCCAGAGTGGCTGCACCAGCTTGCATTCCCACCAACAGTGTAGGAGGGTTCCCCTTTCTCCGCATCCTCACCAACATTTGTTGTTTCCTGTTTCATTAATTTCTGCCATTCTAACTGATGTAAGGTGGTATCTCATTGTGGTTTTGACTTGTATTTCCCTGGTGGCTAGTGATGTTGAGCATTTTTGCATGTATCTGTTAGCCGTAGCAAATGCCTTTTCTAATTAAAAAAAATCCTTAGAGAAAGAGATTTCCTGATGCTTTCAAGCAACCCATTTCTGGGTTCAAGCACGTGCTGTTAGGAGGTTCTTCCTGTTGCTGCCCTTACTCTTTTCCTCACAGAGGCCCGTCTGTTTCCTTTAGTGCTGTGTTAGCTAGAAAAGAACTGGTAAATGCCATTACGTCTTAATGAAAAAGGAACACTCCTTTGTTGGTTAAAAAAATCGTTCCTCTGCTATTTTATGTTTTCTTTTTTTTTTTTTGCTCAGTTTTTCTAATCAGTTTAATCTTTATGTCTTCCTCAAAGGTTTTAATTACTGTCAGTGCTCTTCTCTTCATATCATCCAACTTTTCCAGCCGTTCTTGCATTGGTCCCTTGAGAAGTGAACAGTGTGTTCTGGAGAAGGCCAGAGCGGGCTTCCGCAGACCACAGCCAGACGGGGTTCCTTCTGCTAATTCCACGTCTGGGTGCTCAGGGCACCATGGCTTTGAGCCGCTGCCTTGAAGGAATCGTGTGCTCCGACCGGTGTGGTGCTCATTACACGTGTGCATTCTCTCAAGCTCTGTCATCCTGGGGATTCTGAAAATTCCAAATACAGTTCGTGCTTCAGTGACTTAGAGAAGAACCTCCTGGCAGCCTGTGGAGGTTGTGGTCTCCTTGGGTGGATAGAACAAAAGGCAGGATTTGCAATCGGGGGACAGAGGCCTGGGCCCCTGTCCCGCCACCCCATAGCCAGGGATCCTGGGAAAGCTTGCGGCTTTCTGAGCCCCATCTTCACCCCGTACGGATGGGACTCGTGAGAGCAGGGCTGCAGAGACGCGTTATGCTAGCAAAGCAGAGGCTCCAGCAGCGCCCGTCACTCAGCGGCACCTGGTCCGGGGGAGGACCCCGGGCGACGCATGTGAGCTGCCTCTCGTGTTGGCTTTCTTTTCTTTCTTTTCTTTTTCTTTTTCTTTTTCTTTTTCTTTTTCTTTTTCTTTTTCTTTTTCTTTTTCTTTTTCTTT
>NW_022589718.1:39115341-39118440 GCF_004348235.1 Phoca vitulina | reverse complement strand
CTTTCTTTCTTTCTTTCTTTCTTTCTTTCTTTCTTTCTTTCTTTCTTCTTGCTTTCTTGCTTTCTTTCTCTCTCTCTCTCTCTCCCTTCCTTCCTTCCTTCCAAAGATTTATTTATTTGAGTGGGGGAAAGGGAAGAGGGAGAGAGAAGATCTCAAGCAGACTCCATGCTGAGCATGGAGACCGACACGGGGCTCGATCTCTTCACACTGAGATCACCACCTGAGCTGAAACCAACAGTCGGACGCTCAACCGACTGCACTTCCCAGGCGCCCCTCAGTTTGCTTTCATTTGCTTCTCTGTCTGCATTCTCCTCTCAGCTGTTAGAAGGGCTGGTAATGGAGATCAGCTCAATTCCTTGGCCTCTCCTTGCTCCCCGGGGTCCTTTGAACCCTCTCCTCTTCTGTCCGTAGTTGGGGTCATCTGCGCATCTCTAGCACTCCTGCTGCTGCGTGGCCTAGGGTGGTCCCGAAAGGCTCCAGGGCTCAAGCCTCTGACCCCAATCAGGGGTTCTCTGCTGACAAAAACTGGACTCTTTCTTCTTCCCCAGCAGCAAATGAAATGCTCCTTATTCCCTTGTCTCTGGGCCTGGGAGCTCTGTGCTGGGTCTGAAAAGAGCGAGTCGCTCAGATCTGGAAGGCAGCTCTGCGTGCAGGGGCTTGCCTCTTCTCACTGCCTTTACTACCTGTCTAGCCTCCCTCCGGTCCCTGCGTTTGCTTCCTGTGTCGTCCAGCATCTCGGGAGGAAACCGGATTCAGCCCTGGGGACTCACCATGCTTCACCCTAGGACGAATTCCTGCATATTCGCTCTTGAAGGCCTGTGTCCGCATCTCTGTAGGTGTGGACACAGCACTTGGGTCCAGAGCAGGCCTGTTGGGTGTCCTGAGGCCCTGCTCCACCCAGCCCTCACTGGCACTTCCCTGGAGACACCCGGACTCCTTGCTTGAAACCCGACCCACTTGCCAGAAGCTCCTAGATAAGGCCGTGCCGCGTTTCTGTGCCCGTGGGGCCTGCAAAATGGGATGCGCTCTGTAACAGGACTCCCGTGCAATGAAACCAGGCTTGTTTGTGCTGTCTCCATGGCTTGTTCAATGCCTTGCCGGCGGCACGGTCCTGAGGGAGCAACTGGATATCGAGAAGGGCTGAGATGTCCTGGGGACGTTCAAACCATTTTAATCATGTGCTAATCTAATTGGAAGCTCATAATATTTTGTATTGCAACGACGGGGACTGTGGGTCTGGAAAACCTCCACCTCCTAGGAAAAGCTCTCCTATGCAAACATGACGCCCCTGACACCTTAAGTCCCATTAAAACAAGACGTGCGTCACGAGACAGGTACAGGAGACATCTCTGATCGCAAATATTCCATCCTAGTTGTTTGCAAAAGGCTGAGTGATGTCACTCCAGAATTTCAAACATATAGGTATGGATTACGGTGCTTGGGAAGGTGGCACAGATCCGCCTGGGGAGGGAGAAGCCGTGCGCTCTGGAAGTTGATACACAGTTTCGGAGCTGTGAGGGCATGGGGCCTGAGGAGCGTCCCCGTAAGCGGAGAGGGCCAGTAGAGGAGGGATAATCCCATTCCACAGGCTCCGTATTGCAGGACACAGACGCTCGGACCTCCTCTGCGCAGGTTCCCAGCGCAGCCAGGGCTCCAATCCTGGTTAAATGCCCTATTTTTCTGGGTAATTCTTCTGCCTCCCCTTCCAGCTGAAACTCTGGAAGATTTTGGATTAGATTCTTTTTTTTTTTTTTCTTATGAACTGGTTTATATTAGCAACAAAAATAATTAGGTGATCTTAACCAGTGCATTATACTTGGCTTGGAAAATCAGTTGGCTTGCTATCCCAAAATAGAAATGAAGCAAAGGACAGTTTGGCATGGCAGTTTTTGGTGCCTGGTAACGTACCCAAGGGATGGTGCTCTGAAGATGGGCTCCGGCGACTGGGGTGACCTGGGGTTCATCCAGCACTAACCGAGTTTATCACTCCTGCAGGCGACGTTCAGATTCCAGGGCCTCCCACCAACGTGCATGCTTCGGAAATCAGCAGAACATATGTTGTCCTCAGCTGGGACCCACCTGCTCCCCGTGGCAAGGAGCCGCTGATGTATTTCATCGAGAAGGTACTCTGCGGTCGCGTTTCCTGAGACAGCAGCTCTCTGTAGGATTTCACATTGTGCGACTCCGTGTGTTTTAGGGATGCGCAACCATTAGGTCAGTCGTCGCAGCCTTGACCACTGTTAGTTACTGGGGAGCTGGGGGTGCTGGCTGAGCCATGCATGCGCGGTGAGCCCCGGCCATGCACGTCGGCGTCGGGGGATAGTGTCCTGGTCCGGGCTTTGCGCCTTCGTGTGAACAAGTGGGTCACTTCACGTCTCCAGGCTCCGGTGCTCCCACCAAAATGGGGCATCTCTAAGTTTTCTGCCTGCTGACACATTCTAGCTCGCAAGTTTTGAGGACGGCGTGAGATCTGGGCAGGAGGGCAGTTTGCTGTGGCGCGGAGTTTGTAATAAGCTGCGTGGCCACTTGGTGGCGGTCTCGTACAGGAATTCACTCGAGATGCCAGGCGAAGGAATCCTTGGTTTGAAGACCAGCTGGGGACGCAGGGAAAGAAGTAACTTGCGTAGTACAGCCCTGCGCACACACACGTGCACACACGCACACACTCGTGCACACACACGCACATGTGTATAAGCAGCAGGCTCACAGACACGCACACACACGCGTGCACACACGCACACACGTGCACACACGCACACACATGTGCACACACATGCGTATAAGCAGCAGGATCACAGGCACACACGCACACACACGTGTGCACACACACGTGCACACACACGCACATGCGTATAAGCAGCAGGATCACAGGCACACACGCACACACACGTGCACACATGCACACAGGCGTACAAGCAGCAGGATCACAGGCACACATGCACACACGCGTGCACACACACACGGGCGTATAAGCAGCAGGATCACAGGCGCACACACACACACGTGCACACACACGCACATGCGTACAAGCAGCAGGATTACAGGCACACACGCACACACGCACACACGCGTGCACACACGCACACAGGCGTACAAGCA
>NW_022589718.1:39093219-39115331 GCF_004348235.1 Phoca vitulina | reverse complement strand
CGCACACAGGCGTACAAGCAGCAGGATCACAGGCACACACGCACACATGTGCACACACACGCACAGGCGTACAAGCATAGGATCACAGGCACTGACGTCCATACTGCCTGCTAGGCCTCTCCTGCTTTAGTCCGTCCGTTGGGCTAGATGCAGCCTGGGACCCGCTCCCCGGCTTGCCGACCTGCTGGCGGGCTCAGGGCCACGGTGGGAGGAACCGTTAGAGTCCCGCCCATCCCGCGAGTGGCTCTGTGATGCCCCACTTACCCCGCAGTGCAGGGGATGGCGCTGGGAAGGGTGTTGGCGTGGGGGGGCCGGCCGGGGGCGCAGCGTGCCGCAGAGACAGGGGCGCAGGTCAGCAGGTGACGCAGAGCAGACGCGGAGAGGAAACGGGCGCGGTGTCCAGGCTCCAGGACGCGCACCAGCCCTGCGGCCTTCCACACTCCCTTCTGTGGGGGCTGTCCCTGGAACAACGCAGGGTGGAGAATTCTGGGGGATGCCGTGCGGTGTTCGCGTCACGGGAGTGCCGCTGGTCGGCCAGGCGGCTCTGTCCCAGGAGGAAGAGTATGTCCTGGGTCCTCTCCAGAGGCGGCTGCCACCAGGGCCGGAAGCACCAAGTCTTAGCAGATACATTTCTAAACGGACGACCACATCACCGGGGCTCCTCTGGCTCGGCCACCTGCTGCCCGCAGTGGGAAGGGCTGGGGCCGGGGGGCCGGGGGTCACGGGCCATACGCGTGTTGATGGGGGCGAGGAAGGGGAGCCACGGTGCTCAGCGGTCCCAGGAGGCAGGGAGCCACGTGAGAGCCCAGGGGAGGCCACGCTACGTGTGAGCAAGGAGGTGCAGGCCAGATGGGCAGCACGTCTCCCTGTGTCACAGTCCACTCCTGGGGGACAGTCCCTCCCCAGCCTGTCCAGGGTGCTCTTTCAGCACCTTAGTTCCTACCAAGGCCCAGAAGGAACCACAGGATATGCATTCCTCTCTCTCCATTTATGCTAAGCCCAGGGATGACCCGGTAGGAGCTGCAGCTGTCCATCGATGCCGTTGAAATGGGGTGGCCGGTTGCATCCCCTGGAGCGGGGTTGTCCCCACGGACGTTGTCTTCCAGCCTCCACTTCCTGATGAGCAGCTCCTGACTTAGCTTTGGCTCCCCAGCTTTACTTGGGTTTCTAGAAGCTTCACAGTACAGCTTCCCTTGCTTCCTCCCTGTCCCCATTCCTCCAGCATGAGGCTCCTTTCCCCTGATCAGCCTCTGCTGGGTGTCCCTCTGATGGAGAGCACGTGGGGGCCCCCCGCTTCGGACACCTGTGTCAGCGCCGAGAGAGAGACTGCACTTCTGCTAAAATGACGGCTTTAAATGTAGACCTGACTCCTAGAAGCCGGGGCGCTTGAGGTGCTTTCCCGGTCCTGGCAGCCATTAGCAGGGCAGAGTGCCCCTGCCGTTACTTCCTCAGGATTCCCTCAGAAAGGAAGAAACGAAGTGAAACATGGAATGGAGGTTTCAAAATAATTATCAGTGATAAACCAAATGATAAAAATCAAACCTGCAGGAAAGGTGCAGAGACATTATAGAGAATAAGATGAAAATCACCGCTAATTCCATCATTCGAAATAGTCACGAATAATGTGAGATACAGATATTTATGGTCTCTTTCTCTATAGTCTTTTATGTACTTGATACGTCATAGATACAATTTGCATCCCGTGTCACATGTAGCGAAATGGTGTAATTACTCTCATCTGATGGAGGATCTTTGTAAGATGGCCCTAGTGACTCCATTTTCAAATGTACGAACGTAGCGTGATGGGTCTTGTGTTACTGCTGGTTATTTAGATTGCTATTTTCTTATTATGATGGTAACAGCTGCAAAGTAGTGCAAGTTTTATTCTATTTAGTTATTATTATTTAAAAATATTTATTTATTTATTTCAGAGGGAGGAGAGCAGGGGGAAGAGCAGAGGGAGAGGGAGAGAGAGAATCTCAAGCAGACTCCGCACTCTGCATGGAGCCTGATGCGGGGCTCAATCTCATGACCCTGAGATCACGACCTGAGCTGAACTCAAGAGTCGGATGCTTAACTGACTGAGCTACCCAGGCGCCCCTAAAATAGTGAAAATTTTAAATTGAAATGTGACCAGCTGAGTTATGATGGAATTTTATGAACACCCTAAATTATCTTTAATCCTTCATAGTTCATTTCACTTTACTAAAACTACAACCCTATGTATTAATTGCCCTAAGTTTTTTTTTACAGTTATTTGCTTTCATGTAAAATTTTTTACTGGTAAGCGTTTCCAACTTTGGGTAATTTCTTGCCTGCTTTTCCAAACTGCCTTCCTTTTTCATAAAATTCAGAAAAGATTTACTGATGGCGCAAGATGTGCTTTACCGTCTGGACATCCCTGAAGATTAATTTGGCTAGCTAGAGCAGAACCTTTCCTCCAACACGCCTTTGGGGACTTCCCGGCTTCCTCATGTAAATCCTGTGTCTCTTTGCAGTCCGTGGTTGGGAGTGGGACCTGGCAGCGGGTCAACGCCCAGACGGCGGTGAGGTCCCCTCGGTACGCCGTCTTTGACCTTGCTGAGGGGAAGCAATACGTGTTTCGGGTTTTGTCAGCCAATAAGCATGGCCTGAGCGACCCGTCGGAGATCACCGCCCCCATCCAGGCTCAGGATATGATTGGTGAGCACAGCCTTGTTGGTGAGCGACCATGGTTTGGGACAGGCTCCGAGTAAGGGACATCAGATACCCCTCCGTTGTGCTGAAAAAGACAAGTAATGTTGTATATGAGTCAAAATTAAAGCTGCCTTAAAATCTCAGTTGACACGAGATGGAGATCTCTCTGCCGTGTTTTGGTTGGTACTCAGCATTTCTCCAAAGTTCCATCTTATTTTTATGAAACTAATAAATGGGTTAGAAATATTTTTAGGCATTGGTCACTTTTTGAGAAACCTTGAACACACTGGAGTTTCTTGCCTGTGTGGCTTGAAGTTCCCACTCTGAAGATGCCATACAAGATTACAGAAATTCTGAATCGCCCTGCGGAGAAAATCCAGGGTCAAATCATGATTGGATTTTAAATCCCCTTACAGATTCCAGCCAATCCGATAGAAGGTGTCTTATTTTCTTAAAATTGTTACTACCCTGTTAGCCAAAGCATGTGTGTCATGAGAAGATGCTTTTTAATATAGTTCTGGGGGTGGGTACGGGAGACTGCGTGATTGTAATTCCTCTCTTTGTGAGTCAGGTAGGACAGAGGATGGCCCAGCAGCTCCTGGCCCCCCCCGGGTGGCAGCCCCCCCGCCCACTTCCCTTGCTCCTCCCTCCTCGTCCAGATTTCGGGGAGCCATTCCCTGTGGACAAAGGGTTTGAGGGTCTCTGGTGCAGCTTCCGGACCTCGGTCTCCATTCACGGTTCCTCACTCTATTCCTCTGCACAGTTGTCCCCTCTGCCCCGGGCCGGGTGCTGGCGTCTCGGAACACAAAGACATCGGTCGTAGTGCAGTGGGACAGGGCGAAGCACGAGGAGGACCTGCTCGGCTACTACGTGGACTGCTGCGTGGCAGGGTCCAGCGTGTGGGAGCCGTGCAATCACAAGCCCATCGGCTACAACAGGTGCGGGGGCCCCGGACTCGCTGTGTGGGAAGGACACGCAGCCAGCTGGGAGCCACGCGGCACTCAGAGCAGCGTGCACCCTGGCAGACGCTCCTGTGAGGCTCCTACATGAGGGTCTGTTTTCTTCCCCACACGAGGGGCCAGGACTCGAAAGCTGACAAGGTGGTTCCGGGCATGGGGCTGAAATCATTAGCGTGTTGATGAGAGAACTCTAGAACCTTGGCCCTTCTGGAGTCATTAGCAGCTAAGGCTTACCTCCCAACAGGAAAGTTTAAACTGCCTCCTCGACTCGAGAGGCGTTTTATTTTTCCATATTGAGTTTTTGAACTTTTAAAAGGGCTTTGTTCGCATAACTGACAGTCCTCTGCTCTAGCCACTGATTGAAGACAAAGCCGGCGGCCGTCACCTCTCTTGTGCGGGGCGGGGGTGGGGGACATTGGCTTGTCCTGGGTGGAGAGGAGCATCTGCTCCCGGCATTGATTTACCCCCGCTCCTGCCGAGTGTGCGGAGCGTCTGATTTTAGTAGGCTCTCTCCAGGGTATGCTTCTCGGGTAAATAGAGGCAGCAGTCAGATTCTCCACTGTGGATGCAACATTGAGGATGGCTCAGCCATCTTTCCCTTTTCAATCTACTTTTTAAGAAAAATAACTTGGAAAAGCTGTGGCTAGGAAGGAAGAGATGTTGCTGAGAAGAGTATCGGTTAGATGTTGTTTCAAGTCCATGGGCAGCAAACACAGAAAGAGATCTCAGGACAAAAAACTTAAAATAGCATTCTTGAGCCAGAGTTTTATAAATGGCCACTAAATGTTTGTGGGCTCTGAGAGACGAGCGGGACCTGCTCACATGGATGGGGCGCTGGCCTGTGCTGAGCTCCTCCCGCACAGGTTCCCACTGATGCTTGTAGTGGTGCTGGGAGGTGGGGACTGTGGTCCCATTTTATAGCTGGGACAGCCGACTCACAGAGCCAGTGACCCGTACTGGGGATCCGTGGGTGTTTGCTTTCTGTGCCCCCCAACCTATGCCCCTCCTGCCCCCGGTGTAACCAGGCATCATGGCCTTCCTTCCTGACCCTGTGTGTTGATTTGCATCCGTTAACTAAAAATGAAACATAGAGTGGATATATAGTATGCATATATAAAGAACTCAGACAAGTGAAGTTCCTTCTAGTCCCAGTGGAAAAAAATTTGGAGCGTTCCCGATGATTTTACTTCTGCTGGAGGAGGGAGGGGAAAGGCTGAGGTGCATGGTTGCGCCCCTGACTGGTGTTTTGCTCAGGTTTGTGGTGCATGGCCTGACGACCGGCGAGCAGTACGTGTTCCGGGTGAAGGCTGTCAATGCTGTCGGCACAAGCGAGAACTCACAGGAGTCCGACGTCATCAAGGTCCAGGCTGCCCTCAGTGAGTAACCCAGGGGCCATCTCAAGCTCTGTGGGAACAAACGTTCTTGGTGCCGAGAACATGCTGTCTTGCGGAGGCCTCTCATCCACCGGCCACATGTCTTGGAAACATGGTGGGGGTGAGGGAGGAGTGGTAAAATGCCAGCAGGGTGCACACTGGGGACACGCGGCTTCACTTCAGGTCACATGTCCCCGTGTGTGTGCCCCGCATCGATGTGCATGCTATCAGGATGAACGTCTCTTTCAAATTTAGTGCTAATCTAGAAAATCATCAGTGGCCTTTCCAGTTAGTCTTAGTTCAAGGGGTTTTAATCATCTCAGAGAATTCCAAACGTTGATGTGAACTTTGTGGTTTGTTCATCAATGGTCATCATTAAAAATGATTTTAATCAAACCAAATAATTTGGGACCTAATTTCAGAGGTGGGCCCTGGGAACATGAGTGTTGTGATTATCACCCTGGTGATTTCATACAAGATGGGCCACATGGCAAACACATGCATGCCCTGGGACATGTGGAGCATGAATGTCACATGTTACTCATTTTGAGTCATACTGATATCCTTTCATTTCTGAGAGAAATGTTTTGCTCTTTAATTATTTTTGTCTCCAATTAAATTTTAAACGCATTTTCAGAAGTTCAGCTTTCTCTCCTAACAACATATAAAGTCATGTTATAGAACATCCAAGGAGTGTCCAATCCAATACTGCTTAGGTGGTCAATATAGTGCAAACTCATTCTTCTTTTATTTGAAGGTCATTATTCTAATCTGTCCATTTTCCCTGGGAGGGACTTCCAAATATTACCATTCCTCCTTAATACAAAGCAATCGTCTACAGTTTTATTCTGTGATGGGAACAGGTCTTCCCCCGATCACCTGTTTCTTGGGTAACAGAGGATGCCCAGATGCAGGTCACCTGGAGCTGGGGCTGGGGCTGGGGAAAGCAGAGACACCCTCCCTCAGCCCCTTGGAAAAGATGGTCCAATTCCAAATGAACTCATGTGAATTCGTCCTCACTTGAATTGATTTGATGTGGGAAATTAAGACTGGCTGGGTCAGTAATGTGCAGCATCTCTGGTCATGGGGGCATGGCTGTTATTTTTCATGGATATAATGAGAAAGCTCCTCTTCGAGGTTTTCCTTAGAGGAGAGGGAAGAATCTCTTGTTTCAACCACCCAGGCCTGATTTAAATAATTTATTGCCCCTGTGTTATTGAAATATTGGAAGATGTATGTGTGTATGTATTATTTATTGGAGGATGTGTTTAGGAATTGCAGTAAATAGAAATGACAGAGAGTTACTCTCTTTAAAGGAAGAGATGAAAACACACAAGGATGGTTCGGGGTGGAGGCCCCTCCGCAGGGCAGGAGCGGTCCCCAGGAGGTTGGGCATCGTGGGTGGAGACCGGGGTGACCTTCCTGCTCTGTGTCCTTGCAGCTGTCCCTTCACATCCTTATGGGGTCACGCTTCTGAACTGCAATGGCCATTCCATGACCCTTGGCTGGAAGGTGCCTAAATTCAGCGGGGGAACCCCCATCCTTGGCTATTACATAGACAAGCGTGAGGCTCACCATAAGAACTGGCACGAGGTCAACTCTTCGCCCGTCAAAGAGAGGATCTTAACGGTTGGTTCTTATGGGTCCATTTACTTCTCCTGGGTGGTTTCCCATACGGGGCAGAGTCCTTCATTCAGTGACTCAGAGTTCAAGGGCATTAGATAATGTGACACAGAAACAAAAGTGGGTTCAGAAAACTTCACAGCCTCGTGGGAGAAGCTCTAGAACTGGATCCGAGGAAGCATTTTCTTCTGAGACGCAAGGGGAGGTGGAGAGGCAAGGAAGCAGGTGGTGTGGGGGTGTCCACACTGGGGGCGGCTCCAGGCCCCACGCCCATCACCATGTGGTTCTGTGGGGCTGGTGCGTCTGCACTTAGCTGGTGTTCAGTCCGAGCGCCCTTGTCCGTGGCTTGTTAATCGCGGTTCTGCTAAGAAAGGCTTGTGTGTCCAGCCTCTGGGTGAGTCAGTTGGCCAAACGCATGTTCTGCCTGGCAGAGAGAGGAGAAAGAACATAGATTTGGAGTAAGGAAGATCTGGAATCCAATCCAGATGCAAACCCTCAGCAGCCATGGGCTTTCTCTCCCACCTCGCTGAGTCTTCCACTGCTCGTTTGCATGGTTTAGGTCACGGGCATGTGTGCATGTGTGTGTGCACGTGGGAGTGTGTGTGCATGTAGGTACGTGCGCATGTGTGTGAATGCATGTGTGTGTGTGTGCATGTGCGGGTGTGCGCATGGGAATGTGTGCGTGTATGTACATGCACATGTATGCACACATGTGGGAGCGTGTGCATGTATGTGCGTGTATGTGTGCACGTGGGAGTGTGTGCATGCATGTGAGGGTACCTGTGTGTGTGTACGTGTAAGTGTGTGCACGTGGGAATGTGTGCATGCATGTGAGGGTACCTGTGTGTGTGTATGTGTGCGCGTGAGCATGTGGGAACGTGTGCATGCATGTGAGGGTACCTGTGTGTGTGTATGTGTGCGCGTGAGCATGTGGGAAAGTGTGCATGCATGTGAGGGTACCGGTGTGTGTGTACGTGTGCGCGTGTGCACGTGGGAACGTGTGCATGCATGTAAGGGTATCTGTGTATGTGTGTGCATGTGCACGTGGGAGTGTGTGCATGCATGTACATGCACACGCACACACACGTGTGTGGGAGTATGTGCATGTGTGTGCGTGCATGTGTGTGTGGGTGCACTGTGTGTACATGTGCGCGTGTGCACGTGGGAACGTGTGCGTGCGTGTACATGCACACGCACACACACGTGTATGGGAGTATGTGCATGTATGTGCGTGCATGTGTGTGCGGGTGCACTGTGTGTGTATGTGTGCACATGCGCAGTGCCTGGGCTGCTGTCGGTGGGGGGTCCCAGCAGCTCACGTCACCACAACAGCGTAACACCCCTGTTGGCTATGGGTCACTTAGGGTTGGATTTTTGTTTGTGGGGAGACTAGTAGGAGGTGTAGTCTGCAGCTTGTAGACGACTCTGCTCTGTAATGTAGATTTGTGTAATACAGACATTGATCACCCGCTTTTTATGTTCTATGTTCTGGTACAAGTTGCCAGAACTCAAGCGTGCACGTGTGTGTGTGTGTGAGTGTGCATGTATGTGCACGCACGTGTGTCACATTACTGATATCTGTGCCCGGTCAGCCCCCAACACTGTGCCGAGCTGTTCTAGACGGCCCTTACTCCTGAGCAAAGCACCCTCTTATTTTTAGAATACCGGCTACTGCCGTGAGGTGAGCTCCGTCTTGCAGGGAACGAAACCACTGAACTTCAAACACACTTGCTTTGGAGGCTCCGTATTTTTCCAGGAGGCAATATTATCTAGATACAGCGAGGCGGGGCTGAGGGCTCTGGGCAAGGCCTTCCCTGTATCTTTGGGGCACAGACCCTCATGGGGCTGAGGTCACGACCTGAGGGCCTCCAGCCCCTGTGCTGCGGGACGGTGACGGGTTGTCGGGCGTCACGTAGTGAGGCTGGTGTGGCAGGGAGGCTTCGTGTCCCCGGCTGGTGGCAGCCAAGGTGCTGGCGTCTGCAGAGGGGATGTGGGCTTGAGGGCAGGCCCCCCACCCCTGCTATTCCACTCGCCCTCTGTGGCTTTTTCTCCACGAGGACAAGCTATCTGTCAAGGGTGGTCATCATGCCGCCCCCGTAGGCACAGTGACAGGAGGAATGGGAATATGGGTGGGTTCCCTGGAGCGACCACAACACAGCAGCTGCATTCACAGCCCTCCCTGACCGCACTGTCCAGTTTACCCGCACAGCCCCCCCTGCCCCACGGTTCATTCTGGGAGTCAGTCGTGAATCCTCCATCGGACGGACTGTAATGAAGCTCTTATTTCCCGTGTTAATTTAAATACAATCCACGCAGGTGGAGGGCTTGACAGAAGGCTCACTCTATGAGTTCAAAATCGCTGCCGTCAACCTGGCCGGGATCGGGCAGCCATCGGACCCCAGTGAGCTCTTCAAGTGTGAGGCCTGGACCATGCCTGAGCCGGGTAAGCGGCCCCTCCTGGCCTGGAGCAGCCCTCCGTGGTGTGAGCCTGCTGTCCGCAGGGCCGCGGTCTCCAACCCCAGAACTAGCGGGTGTTCTATCTGTGCATGCTACGGGGTCACCACCCTGTGCCAGGCACGGGGCGTAGCTGGGGATGAGGCGGCCCCCGTCCCTGGCGGTGGGGCGTGGACAGAGGCCGAGCAGGTGATGAGGGTGGGGTGATCAGCGGGGACGCATGAGGGGAGAGGGAAGGCGGCCCCGGGCAGGAGGGGCCAGTGCTGATGACACAGGGTGTGACACTGGGGTCCCCAGTGTGTGAGGTCTGGTTCTCCTCCCAGGCCCTGTGGGGACCTGGGGGCCTGTAGTTCGAAAATGTGGGATTACTGCCAATCTGCATGTATTAGGACTTTACATTTTATAGCTGTTTTCATAAAATCTCAAAACCTGGGCCTTCATTTATTTGTATTCAGTGTGTCAGGAACCTAAATGGAATGGGTAAAATGCTCCTGTTTTGAGCAAAACAAAACAATGCCCAAACAACAGACCTAAAGTTGAAGCTATTTTGTGGCCAGATTATAGTGTATTTTTCCTCCTTTTCTTTTATTGAGTGGTCCTTGTTTTAAGGAAACTAATATTTGCCCCTTAGAAAAGCCAGTAGAAGGAAAGCTATCCCAATTTCCAGAGCCTTTTTGGGGCTTCACATGAAAGGGCTTAGCCACCCTCTAAGGATGTGGCATGACTTGGTTCAGGTGCAGCCCCTGCTCCTTTTCCCTTTGCCGCCCGAGGGCTCTGGACCCGGGCTCGGCACTACTCCCTGTGGCAGAGCTCCAGGGGTCTGAGCAGGTGATGTGCTTGGGGCTAGAGGAGCAGGTGTATCAGGCTGCTGGGAGGTGGGCGTCTGCGCAGACAGGCTTCCCGCGTGGGGCGGAGGACACGCGTGCCCCTGCTCCGTGCACCTGTTCCCTCTGTGAGATGCACCTGCAGGGCCTGAGTGCTGATGTGGACTCATGAATGATTCCGGGGTGCCCACGGTCCCCGGATGCCTCATGGTCAGGCTGCAGGAACAGCCACACGGTGCCCCCTCCCTGCTCCCCGCTCAGCACGCTCCTCCAGGCGTGCGTGGAGAAAGCCTGATTTAACACGCAGAGTCGTGACGTCTGTGTGTGTCCCCGCGGCGGCAGACGCCACATGCTGGTGCGTGCATGCATGGGCACAGACTGTGTTCGACTTTTCAGGTCCTGCCTATGATCTGACGTTCTGTGAGGTCAGAGACTCGTCCCTGGTCATGCTGTGGAAAGCCCCCGTGTACTCTGGCAGCGGCCCCATTACGGGGTATTTTGTAGACTATAAGGAAGAGGATTCCGGAGAATGGAGCACCGTGAACGAGGCAGCAACCGCCAACCGTTATTTAAAGGTGACAGTGTTCCTTCCCGTGTGCCCTGCCTTCCCGGGACGGGCTCTCTGATTGCTCCTGCAGACAGGCTCGAAGCCGCCCAGCCAGCCGCTCAGGCGGTGCACACGGTCCCGTGCCGCTGTGGACGGTCTCCGCAGGGCGGCGGCCACTGTGTGTCTGCGGTCGGCGTGCGTTTAACCCGTTGCATTCGTGATTGTAGAAGTCACGCGCACGGACACGTACACACGCAGCCGGGATACGTCTGCCAGGATGGCAATGCGCACATTTCTCTCTTCTCCCGTCCTCCAAGTATTTCTTTTTGTGGCACCTACAGTTTACCCATCCCTGGGGTCGGCTGTGACTCCCGTCCTTGGGTGGGTAGGCCCCTGCCCCGCGCTTTCCCTGCTTGGCCGCGGGCTCTGCGGTGTGGTGTAGACGGGGAGGCTGACCGGGAGACCACGCCTGAGTGGAGCACATGGTTGCTGCCTCTGGGCAACAGTCCGACAACCCAAAACCAGATCAGCTTCTTCTGAATGGACTAATCAGCTTCTAAGGATCTAGCCAAATCAGTGAGTGAGAAATTAGCTGAAGTACATTTTACGTATCAGCGCAGGTTACAGTACATGCAAGCTACGCGTGTGCAAGGGGAGAAGCATTTAATTCTGATGTGTCCAAACGATGGGAAATCTGGCACAGTCACAAATCACATTTAAAATAATATTTCGTCCCGTAGAATTATGTTGACTGTGAACGCCAGGTTGCAGACTGGGTATATGCCTTGAATTCTGCTTTGAAATATGCAAAGAAAAAAGGAAGACTCTCTCAAAACTGAAAGAGTCTGTTTTTTCTTGCAAAGTCAGACTGTGAATGATTGTGAGTCTGTCTTACCTCCTGCTTTTCTAGTTCACTGTGCGTAGCTCTTACAGCTGGAAAAGTAAGTTCCTTTTTTTTTTAAAAAAGAAGCATGTTCATAGTAAAATGTGAAAAGTAAAAAGTCCTTTTCACTTATCGATTCCCATGTGACATTTTCTCTGTCTTTCTAAGGTGTGTGACTTGCACCAGGGCAAGACCTATGTGTTCAGGGTCCGGGCCGTGAACGCCAGCGGGGTGGGAAGGCCGTCGGACACGTCTGAGCCGGTGCTCGTGGAGGCCCGGCCAGGTGAGAGGTGCTGCGTGGCTGCCCGGGGTGGCGGGAGGCTGCGGGCGGCCGGGCTGCAGGAGGTGGGTGTGTGTGTTGTGTGCGTGTGAGTGCAGGGAGGGCGGGCTCCTGCGTGTGGTTGACGGTGTCGAGCGGCCAACGGGACAGGCCCTCCAGCCCGGCACGGCCCAGCACCCCTGGATCAGAGTGGGGCCCCGAGGCGCAGTCGGTGGGGATCTGTATTTGGAGCAGTAAAGCCACATGTGGGGATGACGATGTTACTGCTGAATTTTGACCGGCAGTCAGAAACCCGTGGGTAGTGTTCTTGGTGGCAAGTGGCTCCTCTCTCTGGAGACTGGTTTCATGTCCTCTGCCGCCTGGCAGTCTGTGCCGCTCCGTCTTTGCGGCAGCCGACGGCGTCCGTGCCTGCCCAGGCTGGTGTGTCCCCCCAGTCCCTACCCCCTCAGGGCAGATTCTGACTGTCCTGTGTGGGGCCAGGTGTCCACCTGGTCAGAAGGATCGAGCAGGTCCCTTCCCGCCCCCCACAGAAGAAGGGCAGAGGGAGGAGCCCGCGTGTGGTGCTATCGGGGGGTGCCCACGGCCACCCGCGGCCCTCGCAGTGGCGAGGGGTCAGATCTCAGGGAGAAGAAGGGTCTTTATGGCCAACACATTTGCCGCGGCGGGATCGGATGCAGAGGACAGAACGGACAGAGAGGTGACAGCTTAAAACCCTGTCCGCTCTGCCCTCCACCTGCTCCTGGATGGACTGCCCTCCCGCGGGTCTGCCTCAGCGTCCTGGGTGACCTGGAGGGGAAGCTGATGATTCGGTGTAAACCAAGCCGCCGCCTCCAGACCCAGAGTCCGTGGGTGGAGGGCACGGCGCTCCTGAGACCCCGCCTTGTCTCCTCGCTCTGTAGGCACGAAGGAGATCAGTGCTGGTGTGGACGAGGAAGGCAACATCTACCTGAGCTTTGACTGTCAGGAAATGACCGACGCATCCCAGTTCACGTGGTGCAAAGCCTACGAGGAGGTTGCGGATGACCAGAAGTTCAGGGTCGAGACGGTGGGAGACCAGTAAGTCCCCTCGGGGGCTGGCCCCTGGGACCGCTGGGGACCCTGGCAGACACAAACAGCCAACGTGTCCCACGGTTCTTCCCTTTTAGCTCGAAGCTGTACTTTAAAAACCCGGACAAAGGGGATCTAGGAACTTACTCGGTGTCCGTGAGTGACACGGACGGGGTGTCCTCCAGTTTCACCTTGGACGAAGAAGGTAAAGTACGTGACGGAGGCTCGCCTGCTTGAGTGTCCAGCACTGAAAGATTGATACTAACCTAGGAAAGACTTGCTTGCCTAGAAAACGGGCGTGCGTTCGTGGGAGGCTGGGGTGCCAAGTGTTCGTAGAAGCAAACATTCTCTTAGAAATTAAACAAACTCTCTAGAGTTCGTATTCTGTCCAGCTCCTAAATCACCGGTCCAGGGCCTGGGGCTTCTGGAGTTCCCCCTTGTACTTTTCAAGTTGGGTTTAGCTACATTTCAGTAGCTTGGCAAGCAGGGAGTAGCCGATTAGCCAAGTAAGGCCACGAGATTAAAGCGAGACACGCAGATGGGAGACTCCCCCTTTCCTTCCAGCACTGGATAGTCAGCCTGGCAAAAGAAAATAATCTATATATTTTCTGTGTGTGAAATAAGATTCAACCGGCATAGTCAGAATCTCTTGCTCTCTTACAAATAGGAGACGGCAGAAAGAAAAGTCTGTTCACAGCTGGGGAGCCCAGGGACAGGCAGGTCTGTCCTTGGCGGGCTCACACACCTGAGTCCCTGCCAAATGGCAGGTCTCATGAGGCAGGTCCTTGTGCTGCTGGGGATTATAGTTATTTGTGTCCAGTGCTTGTGGTGGACCCGACCCACAGTCAGGGTCAGCCTCACGGAGATGTGGAGTGAGCTGCGTCATGCTGGATTGCACGGTCAGATGTCCACGGTTCTCTGGGTCTCTAGAGCTGTTGAGAGTCCTCTGTTAAAATATGGGGTCTTATGAGAGGCCTGGTGCCTGGTGAGCAGACCCCGAAGTTCCCCACTGGCATGTTGGCTGGCAGCAGGCCGAGGGTGTGATCCCAAGGACGCCTGATCTGGATGGTTGTCCCGCGTGCACTGGGAGGAGAGGCATGGACCCACGCTGGGAGGCCCCGTGCCGATGCCCTGGGCCCCTGCGGGGCTGGAGCAGCTGCTGCGTAAACCTGGGGAAGCTCGTGCAGATTTAACAAGACACAGCAGGAGGATGGCCGAGTGGTCCGTGTGGACGCTGCTATCCAGGGTCCTCAGGATGCCCTTGTCCAGAGACAGGGGCCGGAGCAGATCAGGAATCTGCTCCGAATGCTTTCTGAGCTGCCTTTTCTGACCCTAACTCAGCGGTCTTCAGTTTTTAACTCAAAACATTCTTAAATAATCCTGAAAAGTGTTCTACTTCTCTGCACCAGTTTTAAGTTTGTAGATGACATTTTCACTTTAATTTTAAATAGTTGCAAAGGATGAAAACTTCCAGCATGTTTTATAATGTATGTGGACTCTAAGAAATCTTTTAGATAAAGCCGTGGAACTGCAGATTTAGCTCATTTGATTTATGGAAATTCCTACCATTAGACCTAATGGGGAAGTCAAGCCAGTCACCCAGTCAGGAAAAGTCTGACTTCTTTTTTTGGTCAAGTAAGCATGTTCATACATATCTTCGTGACCACGATCTCTTTTCTAAATTCTAATTAAGAAGGAAGGAAGGATGGAAGAAATGGCTTAGAACCTTCAGTTTTTCTAACTTGCTCTTGGGACTCCTTCAGGAAGGATGCATTTATATTTATATTTTTATTTTAAATTCATGGCAGTAATGCATCACAGTGAAATCCTGGGTGGGCAAAGCATTTTGAAGGACATCTTGCAAGAGGAAGGAAAATCACAGACCACCCACACACTCTCAGCGCCAGATCGAAATTAGGAAGGAGTTCGTATGGAATTCGAGGGTCTGGGAATGGGTGTCTTTAAAGCTCCCCCGTGCAAACCCCGCTCCCACCCCCAGCCCCACTGTCCCCAAGGCTCTGCCCTCGCGTGCCCCACCACCCCTCCCCTTCAAGACAGGGTTATTATATAGTGAGGATCTCAACTGAAGAGAGTATTCAAAGGTGGTGTAACTCCTATTTGCCTTTTAACTTCTAGTTCATGTTTCTTACTCAAGCACAGATTAAATCTTGGTGGTGTCAGATCCCTGCTTGGGGTTAGCCTTGTAATTATTTACAGACTTCTGAATGTATGGGTCAAAAATCAATGCATGTATTTTTCTTAATTTTAGAGCTCGAACGTTTGATGGCACTGAGCAACGAAATCACGAATCCTAGTAAGTAAGCGTGGGACTCTGCCTGTTTGCAGGCAGACAGCAAGCCGTTGGGGGAGGGCCTTGCTCATTAAGGTGGGACGCTCACCAAGGAGCACTTTGGGCACGGACCGTTTCATTTCACGCATCCAGCTTCCAGGCTTGTCACCTGTTCACTGGAAACAAATACGAGTTGATAATGCAACTTGTAGACCCTCTCCTCCCAGTGCACGCGGGACAACCATCCAGATCAGGCGTCCTTGGGATCACACCCTCGGCCTGTTCACTGGAAACAAATACGAGTTGATAATGCAACTTGAAGTTTTTATTGCATAGAGAGAGTTTTGAATTTGGGGTTTAGCGTAGCTGATCCCAATCCAAACAAGTCAATCAGGTGGAGTCTTCGGTTACTGAGTTACACTGAATACAGAGGGAGCACGCGGGGGTGTACCTCAGGGTCCACGGGAGAGCTGGGCGTGTGCGCACACGGCTCACGCGGCACGGGGCCTTACCTGCAACAACGGGCTAACCTAGGGTTTTAGTTTTATTTTTTTGGTTTTCATAATCCTACTTGACACCCCAGGGTTTCACATCCTCAAAAATTTAATAACCAGGATTGATATTTTCCTCCAATATGCAGCTGTTCTCTCTCACAACGATTCATGCATTATTGACTTTCGATTTCTTTTCTTCCTGTAGCAATTCCTCTGAAATCAGAATTAGCTTATGAGATTTTTGATAAGGGCCAGGTTCGCTTCTGGCTCCAGGCTGAGCACTTATCACCAGATGCGAGCTACCGATTCATTATTAATGACAGAGAAGTCTCTGACAGTGAGGTGAGTTCATGTGGGAGTGATCTTTGGCTTCGGAGAGGCCGGGATTTACTTTCGTAGTTCAGTGACTTCAGGTCAACATTCTGTGTGTGTTTTCATCCCCTTTTGAACTGCAGAAATTGGGGTGTAGCAGGTGTTGAGATGAACGCGTGACGGTTGATTCTTGCGATATTCAGAGACTGGTCTGGGTTAGATGAGAGATCAGGAGTCCTTGAAATCCAAGCCTGCCAGAATTGAACAATGGTCAGCTTTGTTTTAGAGATGTTGAGCCTGGTGTTATGAAAAGGTTCAGGGGACATGGGGGGCATGGAAACATCCTTGATGGACAGGCCTATTTATTCTTGACCTGGTTTTGAAGGCAGGCATTTTTACCCCATTGTCTGTGGGCCCCCTCCGCCCCTCACCGAGAGCTTCCCAAGGAAGGCGTCCATGGGGAAATCTGTTTCTACACCTCCCCTAACCTTTTAGGCTGTTCTGTTTAGGCAAAGCACAGCAGAGCTGCCAACAGCGTGTAGAATGCTAGGATACAAACGCTTTTGCCCTTGTTCTGCTTTTAATTGTATGCAATGAATCCTACAATTATTGTAAATATTCCTTTTTTGGCTGTGGAAGAACATTGAGTATGTTTCAATGTATTTCTTCTTGTCTAATAATTCTAGCACACCTGCTGTAATTTCCAGCTGAAGGAAAACCTGCTCCATGGGCCCTTTCTTTACTGTTGAGTGGAGAGCGAGGGGTCTTTACGTCCTCTGCTCTTCTCCCCTGGTACTCAGTGTGTGGTGTCATCGGTCTGTTCAGGGTCCTACTGACTCTGGACGCCTCATCCGCGTGCACTGCACACATGTTCGTGGAATGGTTGACATGTAGGAATCACTGAGGCCATGCAGGTGCCCACTTACTGTGTCGCTGAGCTGGGCCCCTCATCCCTAGTCCAGACTTTGTTCCCATGGGTGTTTGTTAAGGCTCACCTGGTTAGATGAGCACGTGTCAGGCAGAAATCCGGAATGGACAAAGATCATGCAGTTTTTCTTACCCTTGAGAGACGGTGACATACTCTGAGAGGCATGTAGGTGAGATGAGCGGCTGATGAGTAGACAGCAGGCTTTTCCTCCTGGCTGCAGAAAAGCCAGCAGAGTATGCATTCTGTCCCTGGGAGAGTATACCGCACGATCAAGGACTTAGAGAAATTCTCTTTGAGCAGAGACCGTGCTATGAGATGAAAAAGAATTTAGTGTAATTGCAGTTTATTTGTAGAACATCTTTTGATTAACATTTCCTACCTGCTGCATAGAGCTTGGTTTAAAAACTGATGTCTTTGCTCTGTGGCTAATCTTTTTGGGATAGGGCTGCACTATTTCACTTGTTTAATTAGCAATCCACAGGTGACTTTTCCGGGGGGGAGATTGATGTTATTTTGTGTGAGTCACATAAAAGCCTGTATTTATGGCACCCATAAAATCATTGAACTTCATCTTGCTGCATAATGGCAATCGCAAGAAGCCTAATTAATTTCTAAAACCCGCTCAGACACTGCAGTGCAGTAGCTGAGAACATTAGAAAAGCTACTGTATTGCGAAGAATCCGGCTGGTGAGAGTCCCGCGTTCCTACTTCTCAGACCTGGTGGGGTCGGCTCCTGGGGTCCTCTCCTTGCAGGTGTTGGAAGCGAGCATGGTGTCGGACAAACGAGAACAGGGCTTTGTCTCATTGATTTGAAATTTGCTCCCCGTATTCAGACGTAAATACTCAGAATGACGGAGCAAGCCGGTGAGCTACGCCGTGCAGGCGTCCTGCTTCCGTCCCTGCCGGGCTCCCTCCGGCACTTCCGCCAGTCTGCCCGGAGGACACACGGTCACCACGCTCTGCGATCGGGAACTTTCTCAGTGACCGCTCTCTCAGAAAGCAAGCTGAGGCCATGCTTGCTTGTTCATTTGTCTCTCCATCTCTCCATCTTCCTGGCTCAGTTTCCCATCCAGACACCGTCTAAGGGACCTTATACAAGCTCACACTGTTTGCTTCACAGATGTGAAATTGCAATGGAATTTCTAACCGTGAAGGTGATTTTGTTTCTGTTTGCTGAAAGGCAAGGCCAGGGAGTGGCTTTTATTCACTTAAAGCCTCAACGTCCTATTTGATTAGGGAGGAGCGAAGTGTCACGGTTGACCGTGAGAGCACCATACTCATCTTCCCCTCCCCGTGGGTGTATTTTACAAATCATTTCTGATTGTCCCTCTGAACCAGCCAAACGGTAGGGACCTCAGGGGGGCGCGAGCCTGCCTGCCGGAGCTGCAGGATCGGCTCAAGGACGCGGTGACACAGCGGACTTCAAACCGTCCCGCGAGGCCGCCTGGGCTCAGAGACAGCGACGGGAGGGCTGAAGCGGTGAGGAGGGCTTCAGGAGCGGGGTGCCCAGGGTGAGTCTGGGGAGGCGGACAGGAGGCCAGGCCGGCCCTGCTGCCGCCCATGCCGAGGGCTGGCAGGGGGACAAACAGGGAGGTGCCAGAGGACGGAGGACGGGGGTGGGCCGTCGGAGACGTCTGGAGCCTTCCAGGCCAGGCACAAGGGTTTAGAAACGGTGCCCGATGCTCGGGAGGTGAACTCACAGATGAACTGGGCAAAGAGGCTCTTTTGCTCGTATCCACGTCCTGAGCGCCGTTGAGACAGTGGCCTTTGGAACGCCGGGCTCTGAATGTGAGCGTGCGTCAGAGAATGGGCGCTGTTCTCGCGCGCTGGGTACAGGTTTTCCGTAAAGCCACCTGCAGATGCACATTCTTTCTGAATTCTTAGTAAGGGGAGCGTTCTAGACAGAGTGTGCTTTCTGAGGGCTGAGGAGTTTCCCTGGGGTGACCCTGTTTTCCATCCGACCGCAGATGGCTGGTGTTTGTTCTGTTCATCCTGCTCGTCCTGCTCCCCGGGCCTCCACCCCTGCAGGGCTGAGATCAGGGTTCAGGTTGGGAAGACCCTGCCGGAACCCCCGCGGGGCTCACAGGGAGGAGGAGAGCCTGCGGGTCACCCCGGGGGTCATGAGCGGTCACTAGAGAGAAGGCTCCTGAGCCCCGGGGCCTCGCATGCACCATTCCCTGCCTTTGAAGTGACTCATTCTTTGGATGTGGTCCTTCTGCCCCCGCAACCCCTGCTTCATTTCAGGTATTTTCGTCCAAGGCTGGAGAAGGCGTAGTCCATCAGCCACCATAAATCATTCTGGTGTCTGTGAGTTCATCACAAACGAGGAGAGCGGGGTGTGAGAGAAAGCTGAGCTTCAGATGGGCTGGGTGGTGCGGGGACGTGTCCCCGACCAGATGTTGTTGGGAGGGGACTACAGTGTGGGGGTGGCGGACCACGGCCGGCAGGGCGCCACGGACGGCGAAATGAGCTGGTCGGTGAGAATCCCACACACATTTATTTGGTCTTTACCACCTGCCGGGCGCACAGGTGCTGGGCAGAAAGGGTGGGGACAGTCTGAGCTCTGAAGGCCTCGCGGTCCAGCAGGACGGGCAGGCGGTGGGCGGACACTTGGGCTGGGGTGAGGTCTGCCCTGGAAGGGGGGCGTGCGCAGCAGGGATGTTACGGGAAGGGCACCCAGCCGGCTCCAAGGGCAGGTCCTGGTAGGTCCTCCCTGCACCAGTCTGGGATCTGGGGGGGACGGGGAGCCCCCGTGTGAGAGTCGGCACCAAGCTGTGGCCTCAGGAGTGAGGGGAGCACAAGGTGCCAGACTTGCCTAGGCACGCACACTCTTCCAGAAAATCTCTGCGCACCTGACACCCAGCTTCGGTGGCCTGGTCCACGCAGCAGCCTTGAAGCCATGGTTCTGAGTCCTCAGAGCTGGGGACAGCATGGTGCTCGATGGCTGGTTGTCGCTGGCCACCTGTGTTGCGTGGTCCGCGTGGGGTATGCTGTCGTGCACACCGTTTTTTCCCGGTGTCCTTAATTGTGTCGTGCTAGGTGCTTATTTTTGGGTGCGTGTAGTCCCTGCTGGAGTCTTCCGGGAGGGGGCGGCTCCGCACAGAACGCGGCTGCGTCACCGAGTGGGTGCGTGTGTCCCTTGGTTCACGTGCGGTTCACCACGAGGTTTCCTGGGTTTCATTTCATTGTGCGTTTCTGTGTGTGTCACAGTCGTTAGGAGCTAGTGGCTGATGCGACTGTCAAAGTCAGAGATAAGCCGGGAGGAGTTTCGCTGTAGCGCTGATTCCCTACCTCCACCGTTGCTTCCAGAAACACAGAATTAAATGCGACAAAGCGACGGGCCTTATTGAGATGGTCATGGACCGATTCACCGTGGAGAACGAGGGCACCTACACTGTGCAGATTCGCGACGGAAAAGCCAGGAGTCAGTCCTCCCTGGTTCTCATCGGAGCCGGTAGGCTGTCCTGAGGGCTTGCCTGCCCGCGGAAGAAAATCCACAGGGCATTGTGTGGGCTGCACAGAGGCCAACGTCTCCATTTCTTTCTCCCTTGAATATTGGCTCTAGCGTTCAAGGCTGTCCTAGACGAGGCTGAATTTCACAGGCAGGAATTCCTCAGGAAGCAAGGTAGGTGCCGGACGCGCCCCAGGAGCCCGGGCGGACTCGGTCGAATGCTGTTTGCGGCAGATTTGGTTCAACGCCAAAAGGCTGTAGATGCTGTTTTATGTAATCATGAGGTTAGACTGCTTCTCATCTGTGGAAACATGGGTGTTTTTCTGTCCTTTGCACGTTACATTTATTTTCATCTGTGTTTTGTCTTGCTTCTACCTTTAAAAGCCCCAGAATCTACTGTTTAGTATTTCCTGTTATTGTGAGTCGAGGACACGGTCGGGGTGGCCAGGCCGTGCGGCCGACCTGCTAACTAACTCGTCTCTCCTGTTCGCGGCTGAGACGGAGGTGATCCCAGACCCTCATTTCTCCTTTGTGTGAGACACTTGGACGCCCGGGCCACGTGACAGATGACAGACGGCTGTAGGCGCCCCCAGGGACGCGCACTTTATTCCTGCCACGCCCCACACAGCCCTCCGGGTCAGCCAGCTGGTCCCTCACCGTCTCCCTTGTCCACACGCGCGTTTCCACTCTCTGTGGTCTGGTCATCCCACAGCGACATGCCTTTCCACGGTCACCTCTGCATCCTGGGGGCGCCGTCCAAAGTCCGAGCGGGGTCCTCAGGCCTCCCCGTAGCTGTCACGAGCGCGTGCGCCCCACGGCACCCCAGGCATAGTTCACCTGAGCCGGTGGTCTGCAGGCTGCGACCCGGGGCGTCTGGGGACTGCGGCTGTCTGTTCTGTATCTTCCTACAGGCCACTGCTCAGTACTTACCACCTGAATGACATGGGGGTGGGACGCAGAAACAGCACTGTACTTTCATACAGCACAGCTTATTCTTCTGCCAAAAATGCATTCACAAATATAAATTGTGTGTGTGTGTGTGTGTGTGTGTGTGTGTATCTGCGTTTTCCGTTTCTTTCCCTTTTTAAAAACCGTCTCTCCACAATTTTCCCCTCAGGCCCTCATTTTGCTGAGTATCTGCACTGGGATGTTACAGATGAATGTGAAGTTCGACTTGTTTGTAAGGTGAGGACTCGGCTCCAACGAGGGAGCAGTAAGCTCTCGTTCACGGGGTGGCGAGGGACCTTCTGGGGAAGCATCTGCCGTCGATCACAGGATGCGGGAAAACACAGAGAGCTGCCCGTGCCCTGTGACTTTGAGTCTCGTGGATGTTTTCCTACTTAGACTCCAGTCTCTGTTCTTCATGAAGAGATTACAGTGTGGTGGCATGCAAAAGAAGGTTCAAGGAGGCGTTTGAAATATTTAAGATTTTTAGGAAGTGAACATATGGAGAGTACGCTATGATGAAATTCATCTGGTAATTTCCATGCTGCTCACATGATTTCTTTAGGGAAAGAAGTTATGTTTTGGGAAGAAGATGCTCCTTAAGTTTTGTTCTAACAGTTGAGTAATGAAGTAAGCCTTAGTTCCTACTGAATATAAAAATCTGTATTTGGGGGAACAGAGTTTAAGGAGCATCTCTCTGCTACATGAGCAGTGCTATAGGAGAACCTGGCGGAAGATCAATAATGCATTGTTTTTTCCCATAAGAAGGTAATACTAACCTTGATATGGTGCTCATTTCACAGTATCGGAATGTACCGTATCATCATGTTGTATCCCTTAAACTTAAGTGATGTTATATGTTAATTATATCTCAATAAAGCTAGGGACAAAAAGTTAAGGGGTGAAGGCAAAGGAAAGTGGGATAAGGGATAGAGCAGCATTCACCTGAGGAGATGAGAATGGACAGGCCAGGAGTATTGTGTGAGGGGCTGGTCTGAGGGGATGAGAGTGGACTGGTCAGGACCA
>NW_022589718.1:39080910-39093209 GCF_004348235.1 Phoca vitulina | reverse complement strand
TGGTCAGGACCATAGTGTGAGGGGCTGGTCTGAGGGGATGAGGGTGGGCTGGTCAGGACCATAGTGTGAGGGGCTGGTCTGAGGGAATGAGGGTGGGCTGGTCAGGACCATAGTGTGAGGGGCTGGTGCGCAGGGGCCAGAATGAGGATGAGGGTGACAATGGGGTCATTGTGGGGTGGGACGCTGGGCCGCCGGCTCTTCGGTGCAGCTGAGTGTCAGATGAGGGACCTGGGGTTACGTGCAGAAATGCGCAGGGTGCTGACGTGAAGCCTGGGCAGCACAGAGCCGTGGGACTGGGGATTTGAGGAAAAGTGGTGTCCAGGTGGGTGGCGGGTGGTGGTCTGGGGCCACGGGAGGGCAGCGCACACCCTGGGTAAGTGTCAGGTCGACCTTGAGATGCTGTGATTACATCGACCTTTCCCGCCAGTCCACGCTCATTGTTCATGTTGGTGATGAAGTCCTAATTAGATTCCCTGTTTCCATCTCTTTTTATGTGTGTGTAATAACTAAAGCTAAAGTTTTGATATTTAATGTGCTCGTGGTTGTTATAAATTCATTTCAGAAAAATACCTAGAATTATTTTTCTTTTCATAGTGAGTTTCTTTCCCCAATATTTTAAAAGGAAGACTCAGAGACAAAATCATATTTAAAATAAAAAAAGTTTACTGACACAGAAATTGCATGGGTCTGTTCAACAAATGAAAACACAGTAGGTATTTGCAGGGAAAACCCCGGAAGATCACTGAGGGTAGGCTGTTGACTTGGGAAACAGGATGGGAAAGACAGCAGTCTTTTCAAATAATTGTCATATGCAGAAAGGGGTGTATCTTCAGGGTTTTAGACCTCCGCCCGGCCAAATCAGTTCTTCAGATCTCCACGGCTGCGGACGGCCAGCCCTGGCAGAGAGGCTCTCTTACCGTTGGTTCATTCTCCGTTTCTGATCGCGCGGCATCAAGCGCGTGCTTGTGCGGCCGTGGGGCACCTGGGAGTTCTCCTTCCCGGGGCGCTCTGAGATCGTCCCCCTGCCACACACCCTTCCGTAAATACGTGATGATATTCCAGGGTCCCTGGCCGGAGTGCGTCAGAAGTTTTTAAACACAGATATTGGAGAAACTGAACACATAGTAACTGAGATCTGAGCATTTTGTAGTTTACACACTCACTTTGTACAATTGTGTCCCTAGCTCCTGTGATTCTGTAAATTATTCCACATGGTTTTTCCCTTAGTAATACATTAGATGATTTTTTAAATGTACTTGCGTAACAAAACATATGGAGAAAATTAATGCAAGGGTATGTACATTCATAATATAACTTCACAGAAGACCATCTTTTATATTTGTTTATTTATTTATAAAACCATCTTTTAAAAGAAAAGTTTACCATAAATCTCAGTCAGACACAAGAAAATCTCCTAGGAAGTTCTCGTACAGCAGACGTGGGGCCTGGGGCGCTCCCTCCTGGAGACTGAGTCAGGTGTTGCCACATGGTGTCTCGGGGGTCTTGTTACCCTCTTTTCTGGGTATTTATGTACATTTTCGGTGCCTGTATTTAAGGAGCAGAAGGGAGAAATCGCAGAGAGTACAGAGGAAAGACAGTGGGTCCTTGCGGGGCATAAGGCCCCCCAAGCTGTGGGACAAGGAGCCCAGTGGAGGATGTCTGCTTCAGGGCACAGAGACTGGAGCTCAGCAGAAGGGGTGTCTTTAGCACTCAAGCACCAATGATTTAAAACTTCTGGGAAAACCAGAGTAAGGGGAGGCAGCACTGAACTGAGGTAAAGGACGTAAGGGTTGGGCTGGCACTGGGGTATGGGCACCAAGATCTTGAAGTGTCAGGGGAAGGAGGTCATCTGTCTGGCTGCAGTCCATCTGCCATTGACTCCAACTCGTGGTCCTGCCTTGGGAGCGGAGCTCCTGCCTCCCGGTCCCGGGGGGACATTCCGTCCACGGACTCAGCAAGGGTTTGTAGGCTCGTTTGTAGGACACATGCTGCCGTGTCCTGGGGTGCAAGTGTGAGCAGCGTGTTCCGGATCCCTCCTGTCCAGGGACGGTGCTCTGGGCGGTCACTGGTGACCCCGGCTCAGGGCCGGTGCGGGCGTTCTGACCTGTGTGGACTACGACACGACCAGAACCAGTCATGCTGTCTGAATACTTGTAATTTTATTTTCTTTGTCATTGACATCACTTCTGCTGAGTCCGTATGGGGTATAAATGCAGAATCATCCGTCTCAAATAGTCCGTTGTGGCCAGTTCGTTCCGTCCGTAAGAACCAGTCTTGTTTCTCATCCGTGGGATGGACACATCAGGGTGTGTGAATCAAAATGCTTCCTCATCTTTGGAATTCTGCAAAGCTTAGTGTCAACTCTGAGCTTATGTTACAGACTGAATTGTGAGGAAATTTACTAGAAGGAAAATTCCCATTCTCATTGGGCTTATTTGGTGTTACGGTTTTATCCCTTCTATACAGATACATCTGAAATGTCATACTGCCAAAAAAACAGCCACTGACCAGGCTTATAGCCCTCTAAGAATATTTCCCATTATTTACAAATTTAAAATACACTGCCTACAACTTGTTTTTATTACTGACATTTCATATAAATCAAAAGCTCCTCACACTATCTAATTTCACGGGCTAGGACGATTTGTCCTTCTGTGTGCAATGGTGAGGGCTTAATTATTTTAGAAGCTGGAATTTAGAAATGTATTTGCCATTATTAGGACTGACAGCTTTTCTGTGAGCTTCTCTCTGAGGCTATAATAAAAATTGATGGTATTTTTTTTTAAAAGGCTGTGATTTAAAATCCAGAGACTTTTTTTTTTAAGATTTCATTTATTTATTTGAGAGAGAGAGAGAGAGATAGCGAGAGAGAGCACAAGCAGGTGGGAGAGGGAGAAGCAGACTTCCCGCGGAGCAGGGAGCCCGATGTGGGGCTCGATCCCAGGACCCTGAGATCATGACCTGAGCCGAAGGCAGACGCTTAACGACTGAGCCACCAAGGATCCCCTCCAGAGAATTTTTTTCTTAAAAGCCGGAGTGATTCACATCCTAACCATCAGATTTTGGCCTTGTAGGTTGCAAACACCAAGAAAGAGACAGTTTTCAAGTGGCTGAAGGATGATGTACTGTATGAAACAGAAACGTTGCCGGATCTGGAGAAGGGAGTCTGCCTGCTGCTCATACCCAAGGTACGTGTGTTGCATGGAACAGGATGGAGATCAAACTAAGACAGGTCTTTCAAATAACTTGTAAACCCTGCATTAGCTCCCATTTTTAATCCTGAGTTTCCATGGTTTGCAAAGGGAGTGTATTATCTATCATTTATTACATTTTCTGTCTTGTCATTGATCTTACATGCGTACAAGATATGTTTTATTTGCAGTTGTCCAAGAAGGACCTCGGTGAATATAAGGCAACCTTGAAAGACGAGAGAGGTCAAGATGTCTCTGTCCTTGAGATAGCTGGCAAAGGTAAAATAAAACCTCCTTTGTCCTCCCCCAAAGAAATTCATTTTGCCATCAAGATGCAGTGTGCTAGGAAGGCGCATCCATCTATATCCTGAAGATATGCGCTCTTTCCTTAGCAGTAACGCAGCAGAAGAAAATAAATCTGTACTTTACTTCCATTCAGACCTGCTTCAGTGTTTTGGAAAAATGCGTGGTGTTATTTTGCGTTTATAGGAAATGTCATTTTAGTCCATCATCATAAGCTAAATTTTCTCCCATTACTAATGTAGTTTAAATGATTGAAACAGAGGGGAAGTGATTCAATTAAATGTATAGTTGGATTTATGTGGAGTAAGATTTCCTTGTTCCTTGCGTAAAAAGTGAACAGGTAAGAGGGATTTATGACCCACAGGAGCCTTTATGGTTAAATGTTGCTATTTTAATGTTTCATTTTTCAAATGAACATCACGACTTCCTGTATCAATTTAATTAAACATGAAAATGCTCCCTTCTGATAAAAATATACATCGTAACGGTACATTTCCCTTCTTCCTTTCAGTATATGATGACATGGTTTTGGCAATGAGCAGAGTCTGTGGTAAGTAAATGCCTACGGATTTCCAGGGTGTGTGTGGTGCCGAAATCCCCATTTTCTGAGATGAGAACTGAGCCTACAAAGGGGCGGCTGGGGCAGCCCTCCCGCTGCTCCCTGACGCGATCCAAAGGGGTTTGCAGCACTATATTTAGAATCTATATTTTATTAAAAAAAAACCCAGTTTAGACCTCCTGATTAGCCACTTCTTCCGATTCGCCTTAGCTTCATTTAGATGATTGCTTTGTACATAATTGCTCTCAGCATGTTTATTACCAGTGCTGAACGGCAATAATGAATTTTAAACCTCTGGCTTTGCATCATGTGTATGAAACCCTTTTTCAGCTTTGCAAATACATTCTCCCTCTCCATTTCCCCTTCCACAGCAGCCGTGAGAACGAAGAGAGGGGTTAGTAATTCAGTAACAACAGCTCCTATTTGGGTCGAGCTTTGTGCTAAGAATGACAACATTTTATTACTGTGGGCTTTCTAGAGAGGCCCTAATTTAGATCTTCGGAGCTGGTGTTGGGGGCGGGGACGGGGCCCAGCTGTGGGCGCTCTGCTCCCGGAGTCCAGGTTCTAACCAGTGGTGACACATGTCTAATGCCAAGCTTACTTGTGGCTCACATGGGGCTTTCTGATGTTCTTCTGAAAACCTTTATTTTTCATGCTTCCGCAAAGTAGCGCTGCAAGGTAGATTTTACTCATTTCTACTTTGGCTTGGTCAGAGAAACAGGACCGCATTTTAGGTGAGTTTTAGCCTTGATGGTGGTTGAGGGACCTAGCGCTGCTTCACGGCCGCCGCGCCCCGTGGTGGAGGCCGGTGAGCTGTCTGGAGCGGCTGCTGTCCCGCGCTCCGTGGGATTGCTCCGTGGCACGCACCCTGTGGCACGCTCCATGGAGGCGCTGACCGCGGTTCTGGGAAAGTGAGCGTGTGTGTGCAAAGTGGCTCTCCTGCTGCTGCCCTGGGCTGGTGCAGGGAGGACCGTGTGCCGAGAACAGACTCGGGGCCGCCCGCCGCGCACACACGAAGCCTCTGTCCTCTGGAGAGGCCCCACACGTGACACGTCCCCGCATGCGAGGGGCAGCAGCGAGTGCCATTGGACGCCCGACGCGCGTGTCTTGGTAGCACGCCAGGCTTCCCGCAGCCCCCACGCCCTGCGCCAGAGTCCGGGGGCCCCAGCCTGCCCTCCCAGGGCCCTGCCTCCTGCCTGGCTGGCCTCGCAGCGGCCCCTGGAAGCCTGCAGGGACATCTCTGGGCCGCCCCAGGTGTCTCAGCGTCCTGGGTGTCAGTCTGCTTTGGTCTTGGAGCAACACGTGTGGGTTCCCACTGCGCCTGCGCGCCCATCACATGCACGCAGACTCACACTCACACACTCACACATAGACCCACACTCGCATGCATGCAGACTCACACTCACACACTCACACATAGACCCACACTCACATGCATGCAGACTCACACTCACACACTCACACATAGACCCACACTCGCATGCATGCAGACACACATACACGCAGACTCACACACTCACACATAGACCCACACTCACATGCATGCAGACTCACACACTCACATGCATGCAGACTCACACTCACACTCACACAGACCCACACTTGCATGCAGACTCACACTCACATGCACGCAGACTCACACTCACACAGACCCACACTCGCATGCACAGACTCACACTCACACATAGACCCACACTCACATGCATGCAGACTCACACTCACACACTCACACAGACCCACACTCACATGCATGWAGACTCACACACTCACACATAGACCCACACTCACATGCACGCAGACACACTCAAACACTCATACTCACACATAGACCCACACTCACATGCATGCAGGCTCACACACTCACACATATACCTACACTCACACTCACACAGACCCACACTCACATGCATGTAGACTCACAAACTCATACGTAGACCCACACTCACATGCATTCAGACTCACACTCACACACTCACACTCACACAGACCCACACTCGCATGCATGCAGACTCACACTCATGTGCACACAGACTCACACTCACACTCACACATAGACCCACACTCACATGCATGCAGACTCACAAACTCACACATAGACCCACACTCGCATGCATGCTGACTCACACTCACACCTAGACCCACACTCACATGCATGCAGACTCACACTCACACACTCACACACCTAGACCCACACTCACATGCATGCAAACACACATACACGCAGACTCACACACACTCACTCACACCTAGACCCACACTCACATGCATGCAGACTCACACTCACATGCACAAAGACTCACACTCACACACTCATACTCACACATAGACCCACACTCACATGCACGCAGACTCACGTTCACACACACACTCACACATAGACTTACACTCACACGCACATAGACTCATAGTCATACACATGCACTCACACATAGACCCACACTCACAGGCATGCAGACTCACACTCACATACTTACACTCACACATAGACTCACACTCACATGCATGCAGACTCACACACACATACAAAGACTCACACACACACAGACACACACATGCATGCAGACTCATACACATACACACAAATGCACACACACACAAATGCACACACACACATTCACAGTCTTACAGACTCATACAGACTCAACTCAGACTCACAGGTTCACACACACTCACTCACATGCACTAGACTCACACCCATGCACTCACACTCACACATAGACTCATACATGCATACAGACTCACACACTCACATGCATGCAGACTGACACACACAGACACACACAGACTCATACACTCACACACATGCAGACTCACAACTCACACACAGACTCATGCACTCACACGCATGCAGACTCACACACATACACACAAATGCACACACAGACTCATACTCACAGGCTTACACATAGACTCATACAGACTCAACTTATACACAGACTCACACAGATTCACACACACTCACATGCACGTAGCCTCACACACATACACACAGACTTACACATGCACACAGACACACCCACACACAGACTCACACTCACAGGCTTATACAAAGTCTCATACAGACTCAACTCATACACAGACTCACACACACAGACCCACACACAGATTCACTCAGACTCACATATAGACTCACACTCACAGACTCACACTGACACACAATCACACACACACACACTCACACACTCACACAGATTCACTCAGACTCACACAGAGACTAATTGATTCACATACAGACTCACACATGCACAGACCAGGAATATACACCCTCACACACTCACATGCACACACAGACACTCACAGACTCATGCTCATGCACAGAGACTCACACACTCCCTGACTCCCACACACTCCCACACTCATCCATCTGTGTGCTGCCTTGTGTCTCCTTCCCGTGGGGGAGACACACTGTCCACTTCCCAGAAGGCTTGCCGATCGATGCCCACAGCGCCCTGGGCGTGTCGGGGGCGGTCCTCACCTCGCAGTCCACACCTCACTGTAGCGGATAGAGTCCAGCAGGTCAGACTTTCAAGCCTCAAATATTGCCATGTGTTCTGTCTAGGTTTCAGATGAGCCCTTGCCCTCTAACCAATGGCTTCACAGAATTAGCAGACCCTCATTTTGGTGTAAGTGATAATGGACATAATTGCACTTACAGTGTCTCCTGAAATGGCCGGAGCAAAGATGCAGAACACGGTCTCAGGGCTGTGCTGGATGTTCTATAAACGCGGGTTTACAGAAGTCCCAGCTGGTGCGCAGGGTGCCCGAGTGGGCCTCCGCCTTACTGACAGCGGTCCCATGGCGCCCGGAGAGGTGTCTGTGGTCATGGTCTGCGGCTGTACATAGTGGCATCCAGTGCAGCCCTGGGTTCAAGAGAAGCGGGGTCCTCTCTGGCCCTCCTCCTCCTCCTCCTCCAGGTTTTCCTTCCTGGTCTTCCATCTCATCCGTGCGAGTGACCCTTTGCAGAGTTCGCTCACTGGCTATTTAAGGTTCGAGCAAAGCGAGAGGCTGGTGGAGCTGCGGGAGCCGTGTTGGGGGGACGCGGGGAGGCGCCCATCAGCTTGGTGGGGCGGCTGCTTCTGTCCAGCAGTGTGCTTCCTGCTGGGGCTGGCTGGGCCAGCGTGTAGGAGGTGAGCAGAGCAGGTGAGGCGGGGGGAGCCTGCCGCGTAGCACACGCACACCCATCCAGCTGCCTCGGCTCTCCCCAGCCGAGCTCCTGCCCCCCACCACCGAGCTGCTGCCCTTCACTCTGAAGGGCAAGGTCTCGGGTACGGGGCAGGGGCGCCCTGATGCGGAGAGGTGGGGGTGATGGGGTGTCTCTGCACCCCGTGTGGGTGTTCCAGTGACCTCCCTGTTGGCCGCTCCCCATCCCCCACCTCCCCTGGGGCCCCAGGTTGAGGACTTGCACTCTGCCTGGTCATTGATTCAGCCCTCTGCTCGCACAGCTCCCTGCCCTCACCCCTGCTCTCTGCCTTCGAAAAGTCTGACATGGCTCTCGTCTTTGCGTTCGGGTGTGTGCGTGCTTCACGTCTCTGTGGGGAGGGGTGAGTTTCAGCAGGAGCCGAGGTCACGGAGGCGACGCGGGGACACTGCCCTGAGCAGGCTCACAGACACCGTCTCGGGGGTTCTTCCAATCACTCCGTCAGGGAAAGTGGTTTTCACTCTGTTTGTTGGATGGTCTTCCGTTACGTGTGCTCATGTGAGAGTAAATGGAGACCAAAGAACACCAGAGTCATGGCCATTTTTATTTTGGTTTCTATCTCTTTACATAAAGTCATAAATACACCTTATTTCTTGGTTTTTTTTTTTGGCCACATATTTTATGATAATCATCCACGTTTTATATCAATACTGTGTCCACAATTTCTCATAATTACGTGGTGTTTCATAATTACGTGCTGTGGTTTAAAGTCTTCCTTACGGGGATAGCAACCATTGTTCATTATTTTAAATAACTATGCAATGTACCTCATTGGACAAAGAGAGGCTGATTTCAGTATTTGGGAATATTTCTTTCGAGTGAGCTCCCAAAAGTACGAGGACTGTGTGGAATACATGGGTAACTTGAGGATTCGTGATAGAAGTCTCCGGGCGGCTTACCAGTTAGCAGATGTTCAAAAGTCCCTTCTGCATCGCACCCTCCTCAGTGGTTTTAATCACATCATTTTCTTCCATTTTGCTGATTCTATAAATAGTATCTTCTAGGTGCTGGAATACCCTGAGTTCATGTAAATGCTCTGAAGTTACATATCTAACAACAATCTCTGCCTCGAGCTCAGAGCTTTTGCCGAAGTAAGAGGCTGCTCAGTAGCTTCCCGTCTCCTGACCCCTCGCCTCCCCCGGACCACCTGCCCCAATCCAGTCAGGCTGAGTTCCTACTCCAGACACACGACATAAGTTCTCATTTCCTAGGGTTTTCTTACTGCCTGTGGCTTCTCCTGTTTTCTTACCCAGTCTTCGCTCATCTCAGAGGACGGATGGTAGCCTTTCATCTCCTTGACTCCTTCCTGGATCATTTCTGCTGACTCATCCTCTCCCTTTTGCTGATCTTCCACAATACTTAAGTTCCAGATCAATTAATGCAGAGTTTACTGTGTTACTGTGCTGTTTGCAAGGATTTTCCTCCTCTTCTTAAGCTAAGCTGCCAAGGGGCAGATGTTGAGCCTTTTCCTAAAGTTACATGTCATTTACAGTGGTCAGCAAAGAGATTTTCAGACACATGTGGCATTGGCAGATGCTTATGGAGTGAAGGAATATGGCGTGGGGACGGTTAGAAGAATGCGTGGATGGAACATGCACATGGGCGGCTGTGTTTACCGTGGGACAGAGCAGAGACACCTGCGCTTGCCCCTTTGTGTTCTGATGGCACGCATACCGCTTTTCTTGGCCTGAGTTTGTTTTGTTTTCTGCAGGGGCATCTGCTTCTCCACTAAAGGTACTCTGCACCGAAGAAGGAATAAGACTTCAGTGTTTCATGAAGTATTTTACCGAGGAAATGAAAGTGAACTGGTATCACAAGTAAGTATAAGTGTGATCGACGGTGGCCGCAGAGGGAGCGGTGCCCAACACATACAGCTGGTCACCGTGCTCCTGGCCGCGTGTCATGGAGCTGCCCATCCTCTTGAAAGCCTTGGCCCGGGCAGGGGACATGATGGCAATAGGGAGGACCTCCAGGAGGGCAAAGATAAAGAAATGCCTGAAGGTGCCAGAGACACATTTCTGCAACGTCTGGGCTTTACCAAATGGGGTGACACCCATTTTATCGGCAATCTAGCAGGCAGCTAAAGGAAAAATAATATGCAGAGACCACACTCCCAATTTCCAGTCTGTCAGAGTCTCACTAGCTTGATTAAGAAGAAAAGGGCCAAAATAAGCCTAGAGTTAAAAGAGGAAAGGAAAAGATGGGGCCCTGTATAAAGAGCAGGTTTTCTGCGTCTCACGTTGCCTGCTCTGCTGCTTCTTCAGGTGAGTGGGGTTCACTCCCAAAGCACCTGAGACTTCTGTCATAGTCGCGGCATGGCGAGGCCCTGTGTCCCAGCCCCTGCGGTCTGGCTCTTTCATACCCACACCCCAAGGGTATCCCTAAAGCAGCTGCTCAGAGCTGCAGGGCTCTGAGCAAACAGGACTGTGGTCCGGGACCCCACAGAGCCGCGGAGGAGGGAGCTCCGGCTGGGGCGGAGGGGCAGGGCACGCACCTTCTGGTCCATCTCTACTCTGACCCGAGGACACAGGCAACATTCTTAGCCCATATTTCCAGTGATGTGAGGATAGCAACATCTTAAGCTCCTCAGTGAATCGTCCCCATAGTGTCCACATCCTGCCTTTGGATATTATATTTCTCTAACACTTCAGAAGGCAAATTCTGTGGTTATGGCTATTTCACTTTTAAAAGCATTATTTGTCTAGGTGCATCTATTTGTGAGTAAAGTGTGAAGTGCTAAAAGGATAAATATTCTTGGGGTTTTTCCCATTTAAATCCTGATGGGCTATGCTTTTGTTTCCAATGTTTTACTTGGAAACCCAAAATAAGAAGTTTTGGAGTCTCAGTGCGTGGGGCATCTTCTGGCTCTGTGTTTTTAACAGTGTGGAATCCAGTAGGAGGAGGGGTCATTACAGATCCTGCGGGAAGGGTCTGCACATTAGAGGCAGAGTCTTGTTGTCAAGGGCCCCGATAACAGGAGCCGTAAAGATGGAAACTCTGGTGTATTTTTGTGATATAATTTTTTGTAAGGATATATTTTCTTAGACAAATGGGTAAATCTGTGTCTCTAGCTGAATCAGGCCTTCCTGGAAAAGGAGAATTAATGACTTCCTTTCCTTTGCTATTTTGTTCCGTGCGGCATGCTGTCCTGCACTAGGTCCCGTGCGCTTGTGAGGTGTGTCTTCTCCTCCCTTGTAAGGCTGTCCGTCCCCGGGAGAGGATGCTCCTTCCTCCACTCTTCTCCCAGCGAGTGGCGGGCTCTGCACCAGGTGCTGGGGTGCAGAGATCGGACGTGCACCGCACACACATGCATGAACACACATCAGTGTGAACGCGCATGCACACCTGCGTGAATGCACACCGCTCACCCACGTGAGCACACTCACAGCTGTGTGAACACACACACCTGTGCGAACGCACATGCACCTGCATGAATACACACTGCAGACATCTGTGTGAATGCGCACCGCACACGCCTGCGAGATGCACACCACACACCCCTGCATGAATACACACTGCACATACCTGTGTGAACACACGGTACTCACACCTGCGTGAGCACACGCACACCTGCATGGATGCACACACCTATGTGAACGCACGTGCACACCTGCGTGAATGCACACCACACACACCCGCATGAGCACACTCACACCTGCATGGATGCACACACCTATGTGAACGCACGTGCACACCTGTGTGAATGCACACCACACACACCCGCGTGAGCACACTCACACCTGCATGAACGTTCACCCCACACACCCACGTGAGGGCACACACCTACATGAATGCACACCTATGGGAACGTGCACCGCACACACCTGTGTGAACACACACTGTTCACACCCACGTGGATGCACACTCAAACCCGCATGGACACACACACCTACATGAATGCAACGCACACCAGCATGAACGTGTGCTGCACACACTCGCGTGGACACACACACACCTGCGTGGACACACACCTACATGAATGCACACCTGCGTGAACGTGCACCGCACACACCCACGTGGTGTGAACACACACACACCTACATGAATG
>NW_022589718.1:39071497-39080900 GCF_004348235.1 Phoca vitulina | reverse complement strand
ACACACACACCTACATGAATGCACACCTGAGTGGACGTGCAGTGCACACACCCGCGTGGACACATGCACACCCGCGTGGACACACCTACATGAATGCACACCTGTGTGAACGTGTGCCGCACACACCCGCGTGGACATGCGCACACACACACGAGGAAGTGGACGGATCAGTACCAGCACTAACATGAGATCTATGTCGCAGTAGCAGCCGCTTTGCATTAAACGCTTTACACACATGATTTCACCAAAGCCCTGAATTAGGCACTAACACCCACTTTTATCGATGTAGAAACTGAGGTTTAGGCAGAGGAACATGATTGGTTAGTTCCAAGTCCCACAACTAGTGAGTGGAAGGGCAGGGATCTAAATACTAGTTAGTCTGACTCTAACCAGTACCCTGCTCAGGGGTGTCAGGCTTGTGGGGGCTTGATGACGGACAGGCAGACAGACAAACAGACGGAGAAGTCAGGGCTCAGAGCAGGTGTGTGACTCGTGGATAAAGTGGCGTCAGACGGAAAGGTCGCGAGAGCCCGGCAGAGAAGGTGGCGGCGTTGGAGACCTCCGTGGACCCGAAAGTGGCCTCGTTTGTACATTTTCTCTTCTCCAAACAGAATATGCTCCACAACCAACCAAGTCTTTCTTGAGCACTTTTAGGACTAAAATATAACTTGGACTTCTATCCTACTGGACTATTGAACAGTATTACACTGTATCTTGCGGATACAGTTGCAGATATAATGTTTGGTGTATTTCAGTATTCGATATTAAATAGGTTCTTGTGGAAACAGAAAAATAGAGGAGAATATGAAATAAAATCTGCCTCGGAGACTCATGACAGACACAGGGCGGCCCGGGGACGTCACGGGTGCCGACCTGATGGTGGACACCTGAATAGTTTGAGTCAGTAGGCGCACGGGATTGACAGAGGGTGATGAGGATTTGGAGAAGTGCGAGCATACGCAGGGACAGTTGTTCTTTGGGTAAAAATGCTGAGGAATCCATCCAGGTGGGCAAAAGCACCACTCCAAGGAAAGGGCTGCAAGCCTCTTCAGAACGAGAGTGACACTCAGCAGAACCGCTCTTCCAGAAAAGGATTGTGTCCTCCTGCTCAGAGGTGAAATTCGTACGTCATCCAGAGCACAGATTGCTCAGGTGCTGACCCCTGGAGCCTTAGCCGCGTCCCCACCACCGAGGAAATCTCAAGCAAAAAACCCCAGCTGCCTCGAGTCTCACAACATGTGTTCTAATTCAGCTGGGGGGAAATTTCTCCCACGGAGGTGCCCTTGAAATCTAGTGAACCAGCATGTCTGAGGTCACTCGGCATGTCACGAGGTGGGAAGAGCTGAGCAGGGTGTTGGGATGGCACCTTGGTCTCCGGGGACCCTCGCCTGGAACAGATGCCCAAGTGGACGCTTCCCGGCCCTTCCGCTCACGCACCTGTCCGGAAGCGTGGGGCGGCCAGTGTTCGTTATTTTGGTTATCATGGGGGCAGTAGTAAAACTTGCTGGGTAGTTTAAACACCTCACAGGCTGTGTTGTTTTGTGGGTCCCTTGCAGGCGGCTGGCGTTCCTCAGGACCGCCTCCTCCAGCCAGATGTAGATACCTCCTGACTTTGGGGGATTATTGCTGATATCTATGCTTGTCCTCTAACGGGGAGGCAGAGTCCGGATGGAGGTCACGTGAACATCTGACCAGTGTGATAGGAGCAAACTGTTACTTTCCTACTGGGACAACACATCCATGTTTACACCTCAGGGCTCTTGGAAAAGCAGCCTTGGCTGGCCCATCTTTGACTTAGTTTTTAGACTTTTGCACCCGTGTCCCTTCCAACTACTTGTTTTAACATATCATAATTTAAAATCTTTCATTGTAAGATACAAAATACTTTAGGCTTATAGAAAAGTTGCAAAAGCAGTACAGAGAGTTCCTGTGTGGCTTTCGCCCGGCTTCCCGGGAGAAAAACCGGGAGGTGAACGGTGACATGGCCCTCCGCACTGAGCTGCAGACCTAATGCACGTTGTGCCCGTTTTCCAGGATGCCACTGTGCATTATCTGTCCTGGCTCCTCAGTGTCCTTGAATCTGGGGCAGCTCCTCAGTCTGTCCTTCCTTGTCTTTCATGAACTGGGTGCCCCCTGAGCGTTCTGGTCCCGTGCTTTACAGAGTGGCTGTCCACTTGGGTTTATCTTGTGCTTTCCCATGATGAGATCGAAGGTGTTCCTTTGTGGTCAGAGTGCAGTGGAAGCGATGCTGACATAGTTCTCACCTGGCTGACAGGTGGCTTCCCAGGTCTGTCCCCTGCAACGTCACTAGCTTTCCCTTTGTAATTAGTAAGTATCTGGGGGCAATACATTGAGATTTTGCACATCTCTTTTGCACATCATTCTCTGATTCACTTATTTCACCTGTGTAATACCCTCTAGTTCCATCCACGTCGTTGCAAATGGCAAGATCTCATTCCTTTTGATGGCTGCATAATATTCCATTGTATATATATACCACGTCTTCTTTATCCATTCATCTGTTGATGGGCATCTTGGCTCTTTCCACAGTTTGGCTATTGGGACATTGCTGCTATAAACATCGGGGTGCACATACCGCTTCGGATCCCTACATTTGTATCTTTGGGGTAAATACCCAGTAGTGCAATTGCTGGATCGTATGGTAGCTCTATTTTCAACTTTTTGAGGAACCTCCATACTGTTTTCCAGAGTGGCTGCACCAGCTTGCATTCCCACCAACTGTAGGAGGGTTCCTCTTTCTCTGCATCCCTGCCAACATCTGTCACCCTGACTTGTTAATTTTAGCCATTCTGACTGGTATGAGGTGATATCTCATTGAGGTTTTGATTTGGATTTCCCTGACGCTGAGCGATGCTGAGCACTTTTTCATGTGTCTGTTGGCCATTTGGCTGTCTTCTTTGCAGAAATGTCTTCTTGAACATTGTCAAATTCAATGGGAAGCAGCTGGAGAGGGCGTGGGCCTGGGGAGCTATGTTGACTCTGGGGAGGGGGCTGAAGGCTGGAATTTGTCCCGGGTGGGAGAACTGAGCTGGGGAAGGGGCAGGTGGAACAGTGTGTGGCCATGTCCTGCCAGGGGTTTCACTGGTATCCAGGGAACAGAACTAGCACGTGGCCCAAGAAAATGTGGGGCTCTGGGAGAAGCTGACTCAGAGCTCAGTCCTGCAGCTCAGCCTGGATTAGGGGTGAAGGCGCGTCCCTGTCCTAAGGCAATGGGTTCTTTCTGGAGCTGGGGCTCTGGGAGGTAGCGGGATCACTGCTGCTGAGCCGTGGCACCCCTGGCTCAGGGAGCGAGCGTCTCTGCAGCCAGAGCTGGAGCCAAGGAACACGTAGCTGTGGCCAGGAATGCGTGGGGCCCCAGGGGAGCAGCACATAGGCTGTTGTGTGACTGGGAGCTTCGTGACCCCCCGCCCCAGTGGCTTTTACCCTTCCTCACCGCTGAGTGACGTCGCGTGGACGCGGATGGTCTTCACCAAAAGACACCATCAAGGCCGTGGAGGGCTGCTTTCTGTAAGTCAGGCTCGAATGGCAAACAGCCCAGTCGCTGTGGAGTGGGAGCTGCGGTGGTTGGCAGTGTGTCCGTCCGTCTCTGCTGCTGGACAGGTGGTGTTCAATGCATCGAAGGCAGGAGGACGTCTGTACCTACCTAGAGCTGCCCTGCGAGGCTTGCTGGGGTGTATGGTTGGAGCACAGAAGGCTGAGACAGAAGAAAGCCGTGTTGTTGTCTCCTCCGAGCGGCCTGCTGATTTTGTGGACAGATCCCCATCAGAACGGGACGTATTTCAACAGAACGTAAGCTCCTCGGAGCCTGAAATGGTCACTGTTTCCCAGAGCATTTTTCCGGCGATCCTGGGGCCGCACGAGTTTCAGGCGTCGAGGAAAGCTGGGTCCGATGTGGCTGATAACATGCAAACTCCGATCACTTTCCTTCACGGCCCTGAAGCTCATGGGCTTCCAGCCGTGCCCCACTGAAGCCGCTCTGGACTCTCTGTTCCTGTCCGTCTGTCTGTCTCTTGCACGCACTCATGGGAAGCAGACGACTGGCCATCTTTATCTGTGTGTCCAGAACACAGCAGTTTTCCTCTTTGAGGACGATGTGTTTGAATTCACGGAAATAAAGAAGAGCATCTCTCCAGCCCTAAGGCCCACAGAGCACGTGGCACAGGGGAACCCCCCGGGCCTGCCATATGCGGGGCTGCCTCTTCGGGAAACTCTGAGCAGCCTGCTCGTGCACAGAGCGGACTCAGCCAGTCCTTCTCCCCCAGCTGTCAGGGCACAGCCTTCGAGGCAGAATGCAAATCCCCGGCATGGTCCAGGTCACCCCTTCCCAGCAGAGCAGGGAGCGAGCTGCAAATCCCAAAGCAGTATCTTGTCATTGCAGGGAGGGGGGCGGTGCTGCTCCCAGCACGGGGCCTAGTGTGCTGGGATGGGTGGAGGGAGGGCCTTATTCATGGCGTGGCTCACGCTAAAATCCCTGCCACGCGGGGGGGACTCTGTGTGCTCAGTGAGCGCAGACAGCCGTGATGGTGCTGTGTGGTCGGGTGCTCTGGCAGGGTTTAAGGCTGACCCTCAGGAACAGCTGTAGCAGACGGAGTGGGGCGTGACAGACGGCCGGGGCCGTTCGTGTTGGAAAGAAGGTGTCTCCTTACTCTGGAAGAGGCTCTCCATACACGTTAGCTGCTGTTTACTTGGATGAGGTGCGTTAGTCCATAAGCTGTTAGGGCGGGCTTAGTTGCCCACCGGCCTACGATGGATGATTTGCCAGCTGGTCTATCCAAGTGCCGATTGTCAGTGCGTACAAGGCGTGAAGAAGGCCCTTCTTCATCCAGCTGCGATGTTCGTGTTGCGTGTTGCTGTCCGTTTATGTTGGGGTGTTTGCACACGTGGGCTCCTCACTGTCCCTAGCGTTTCAGGCTTGGGACTGATTGCCCAACCCACAGCATAGGATATTTTCTTTGAGAGAGTGTTTCTCTCTGCAGAACTGGGAATCACTATGTACAGTTGAATTTTCTATTTGTGCATGGGAATGAGTAGGTCTGAGCGCTGGCGTCCCCGGGATACACTAACTCCCCGTTACCCTCTTCCCAGCCCCTGGCCGGCACCATCCCACTCTCCGTCTCCATGAACTTGACTACTCCAGGAGCCTCGCTGTAGAATCGTTAGTCCTTGTGTTTTGTGAGTGACTTCTCTCACTCAGCAGAATGTAACGTCACCCAAGTCCACCCATGTTGTAGCAGGTGTCAAAATTCCCTCCCTTTTTTGGCCCGAACACTGTTGCATTGTATGTGTACCTGGCATATTCTTCATTCATCCAGTGATGGACGCTTGGGGTGCTGTCATCTTTAGGCTCTTGTGAATGACGCTGCTGTGAACATGGGTGCGGATACTTGCATCCCTGCTTTCAGTTCTTTGGGGCTTATATCCACCAGTTGCTGGATCATATGGTCATTAGAAAAAGATTTTTGAGAGTAAAAAAATGCCACACTATATAGAGCATTTTCGAGTCTATTACATTGTAGCCAACAAGCATATGTTAATAACAACATATCTTTAAAAACTAGGTACCAGGTTCAATTTTAGAAGGTTTTCAGATCTGAGATACTGATGTAGTTAATAAATTTATAATATACAGAAAAATCTATTGTGACATGAGCACTAGCGAGCCCGACGGGGCTCCCCACCCAAACACGTGTCCGTTGCCCCATGGCCATCTTGCGTAGAGTATGAGGTTCTAAGTTGAGATGAGTTTCTGTTAACTTTTTTTTTTTTTTTAAAGAGATGCCAAGATTGCATCTAGTGAGCATATGAGGATCGGAGGCAATGAAGAGATGGCCTGGCTGCAGATCTGTGAGCCCACGGAGAAGGACAAAGGAAAATACACTTTCGAGATTTATGACGGCAAAGATAACCATCAGCGCTCACTCGACCTGTCTGGTCAGGGTAAGATAATTATTCTTTAGCTTCTCCTGATTCTGTGTTCAGTGACCCATTGACGGTGCTAGACCAGGAAATGCTCTGATTTTATGATTTTCATTCAGAGAAAATTATTTCTGGATAATCAGTTTATTCCTTTGGCTGTTTGTCCGTTTTCATTAAGCCAGTTCACGAGTAAAACACCTGAGTGAGTGAGGGAAAAGCCAAACACACCGAAACCATTAAACCGTATGAAACATTTCCTTGCAGCGTTCGATGAAGCCTTGGCAGAATTCCAGCAGCTGAAGTAAGATTTGCATGTGCGCACGGATTTACATGTCTGCATGATGGTCTGTCCCCGGAGGGCCGCTGGGCGGAGCGTGGGAACATGGGGGCCCCCGGTGCCCACATAAAAATGACAGTTTATGCAGTTCAGTGTGCACAGGGCAGGCATCCTTCTAAACTGTACGTGTTTTTATAAACTAACTGTCTAGAGTCATCATAACCCTGGGTTGCTTTAAATGATGAAAATGACAGGTTTCTGAAATAGTTATAATTATGGCAACAAAATATACAGAACGATTTTTTTTTTAAGGTTATATTTTTGAGTTCTTTTTAAAGACTTTATTTTTTTCGAGCAATTTTATCACAGCAAAATTGAGACGCAGGGTCAGAGATGTCCTGTGTACACCCTGCCCGCCCCGTGCACGGCCCGGCCCTAGCACCCTCACCAGATGGTGCATTTGTCACCAGCGATGACCCCATGGGGACACGTCCTCACCCACAGTCTGCGGGGGACCTCAGGGTTCCCTCCGGGTGTCGTCCATTCTGTGGGTTTGGACAAGTGTATGATGACGCGTGTCCACCACTGTAGGATCACACAAAGCATAGTCACTGCCCTAAAACCCTCTGTGCTCCCTGTTCACACCTCCATCCCCTGTCCTCTGTCACCCACTGACCCTGGTCCTTTTCCTGGCTCCATGGTTTGGCTTTCCCCCAGCACGTCCTGGGCTTGCAATCCTGCAGCGTGTAGACTTTCAGACAGGTGTCTTTCATGTACTGATCTGCATTTAGGGTTCCTCCCTGCCTTTGTGTGGCTTGAAGGCCCATTTATTTTTAGTGCTGAATAATACCCCATTGTTCCGAGCAACTTTTGAAAGAATCCCTCGAGATTTCTAAACGTGGATCTGAATTTTGGAGTATCCAAAAAGGAGAGCAGTCACTGGCCATACTAGGTTATTCAGGAAATGTGTGTGGAACGGATGAACGGACGGCTAAGATAAGGCAGTGTTTTCAAAAATATCTAGAAATCTCCAGTGCAATCTGGTGAATTTGGTGAAAAAAGAAATCTCTCCAACCTCATGCTCGAACCCCAAGCTTTTCCGTGGGTTTCACCCGCCGAGAGACGGGGCCACCTGCCACGGCCCACAGCAGCGGCACGGGGGACGTTCTTGTAAGAACACGTGTCCTCCTTCCTCCCTCCTTTCGCTTTCGTGTCCAGCAAAGCTCCGAAATGTGTGATGCTTGTTGTGGTCCTGTTTTCTCATGGCTGTCTTTTTATTCTCTCTGCTCCCGTTGATTTTTAGGGCCGCTGCTTTTGCAGAGAAGAGTAAGTACATGTTACATTATAATGAGCACCACTTATTATTTTGCGTGGGGCCAAAGGGCCCACACTTCAGGGTGTTAATGTTGTGTGTTAAATGGTAAATAGCAAACCTGCTCGCCCGGATTGGAGAAGCTTCCATGACTCCCAACACCCACATTCCCGATCCTGCCAACACATCCTGTGCCACCCAGCCCAGCCTGGCTTTCCACTTTGGCTCCTTGTTACGTCTGGGGTCTCCTTTCTCCCTTCTACCCTCCGCCCTCTTGCTCCATGTTCTTTTATGAGATGCTCAGGCAGGTGCGGCCATAGGTAGAGGACGCAGAGCGGAGGCTCAGGAAGTCAGCGTATCAGTCTCGCTGGTCCGAGCGAAGGGAAGCATGCCGCCCAGAGCCACCTGGGGAAGCACCGGGGCAGGAGGTAGAGGCAGGAGTGAAGGGTGTGCTTAGACCATGGCCTTTGTTGGCGTTTCCTTGGGACAGGCAGGCGGGGCGTGGTAAATGATCTAGGACTGGCTCGTTTGAATTATTTCACTGGGCTTTGGTCAGTAGGGGTGGCCCGCAGTTGCGTGGCACCAGGCCCTCGGAGGATCAGGGTAGAGGAATATTGCTCCCAGGTGCAGGGGCAGGTGGGGGAGGCAGCTCGGAGGGGCATTGCCTCCTGGGTGAGGATCGGTGGAGGCATCCTCGCTCCGGGTAGGCTGGTTGGCCTCTCACAGGCTGGCCCTTTGCTCTCTCTGAGAATTGGCTACCCCAGGAGGGGCCATCTCCTTAGCCAGGAAGGTTTCTAGGATGTCAAAGCATAATATACAGAAAATAGACTCCTGTAGGGTCCAATGCCCTTAGAAAGCTCTGCCCTCCAGACGCACAGGACCTGTCTCCCTTCCAGGATGCGTTTAGCTGTATCGGGTTCCCTGCGTGGAGCCTTTGGTGAGCTCACGCACGTCCCTCCTTCCCTGGAGGGCGTTCACAGCCGTCCCTGCACAGGACCTGAGACTCCTCCTGAGCGCCCCACTTTATATACACAGTAGTGGGAGCCCCTCCCTGTGTCGGCTTGTATCCACGTGCGTTCAGCATGGGGCCTGCTCTGTAGAAACGTCCCCGTTGGTAGTTTTCTGAACGAGTCGCCTTCATGTTGCAGATCGTGGCAAGGTGATTGGTGGCTTACCTGACGTGGTGACCATAATGGAGGGCAAGGTAAGAGCACACAGCAGGACACGGAGTTAGGACGGCACGGGGTTTCGGCAGTGCAGTGCAGTGCCCCCCCCGCATAGCACCTAGCCTGGGGAGCCTGGGGAGGGGATTGCATGTTGCTCAGCCCCCAGGGGACAGGTTGCTCCCCACCCACCGTGATGCTTGTCTTAGGCTGCTTCTGGTAACACTTATGTTATCAAAGGATGGAAGAGTTTACTCTTCTGGACCCACAAACAGCAGCTTTAGGAGCATGGGGACAAGGGGCATGATTCAGGCATCACAGAGGAGGTGTGTGGCAGCTGTGGGTTCCAGGCCCTGGGCGTCCACCTGGTCCTGGGCGTCCACCGGTCCTGAGCATCCACCGGTCCTGGGCGTCCACCCGGTCCTGGGCGTCCACCGGTCCTGGGCGTCCACCGGTCCTGGGCGTCCACCCGGTCCTGGGTGTTCACCCGGTCTGGGGCGTCCACCGGTCCTGGGCGTCCACCGGTCCTGGGCGTCCACCCGGTCCTGGGTGTTCACCCGGTCTGGGGCGTCCACCGGTCCTGGGCGTCCACCGGTCCTGGCGTCCACCGGTCCTGGGCGTCCACCCGGTCCTGGGTGTTCACCCGGTCCTGGGTGTTCACCCGGTCCTGGGCGTCCACCGGTCCTGGGTGTTCACCGGTCCTGGGCGTCCACC